>NC_037330.1:10907450-11209934 GCF_002263795.3 Bos taurus | reverse complement strand
GACAAACCCACAGCAAACATTATCCTCAATGGTGAAAAATTGAAAGCATTCCCTCTAAAGTCAGGAACAAGACAAGGGTGCCCACTTTCACCACTACTATTCAACATAGTATTGGAAGTTTTGGCCACAGCAGTCAGAGCAGAAAAAGAAATAAAAGGAATCCAAATTGGAAAAGAAGAAGTAAAACTCTCACTATTTGCAGATGACATGATCCTCTACATAGAAAACCCTAAAGACTCCACCAGAAAATTACTAGAACTAATCAATGATTATAGTAAAGTTGCAGGATATAAAATCAACACACAGAAATCCTTTGCATTCCTATACACTAATAATGAGAAAACAGAAAGAGAAATTAAGGAAACAATTCCATTCACCATTGCAACGGAAAGAATAAAATACTTAGGAATATATCTACCTAGAGAAACTAAAGACCTATACATAGAAAACTATAAAACACTGGTGAAAGAAATCAAAGAGGACACTAATAGATGGAGAAATATACCATGTTCATGGATTGGAAGAATCAATATAGTGAAAATGAGTATACTACCCAAAGCAATTTATAGATTCAATGCAATCCCTATCAAGCTACCAACGGTATTCTTCACAGAGCTAGAACAATTTCACAATTTATATGGAAATACAACAAACCTTGAATAGCCAAAGCTATCTTGAGAAAGAAGAATGGAACTGGAGGAATCAACCTACCTGACTTCAGGCTCTACTACAAAGCCACAGTCATCAAGACAGTATGGTACTGGCACAAAGACAGAAATATTGATCAACAGAACGAAATAGAAAGCCCAGAGATAAATCCACACACATATGGATACCTTATTTTTGACAAAGGAGGCAAGAATATACAGTGGATTAAAGACAATCTCTTTAACAAGTGGTGCTGGGAAATCTGGTCAACCACTTGTAAAAGAATGAAACTAGAACACTTTCTAACACCATATACAAAAATAAACTCAAAATGGATTAAAGATCTCAACATAAGACCAGAAACTATAAAACTCCTAGAGGAGAACATAGGCAAAACACTCTCTGACATACATCACAGCAGGATCCTCTATGACCCACCTCCCAGAATATTGGAAATAAAAACAAAAATAAACAAATGGGACCTAATTAAAATCAAAAGCTTCTGCACATCAAAGGAAACTATTAGCAAGGTGAAAAGGCAGCCTTAAGAATGGGAGAAAATAATAGCAAATGAAGCAACAGACAAATAACTAATCTCAAAAATATACAAGCAACTCCTACAGCTCAACTCCAGAAAAATAAATGACCCAACAAAAAATGGGCCAAAGAACTAAATAGACATTTCTCCAAAGAAGACATACAGATGGCTAACAAACACATGAAAAGATGCTCAACATCACTTATTATTAGAGAAATGCAAATCAAAACCACTATGAGATACCATTTCACACCAGTCAGAATGGCTGCGATCCAAAAGTCTACAAGCAATAAATGCTGGAGAGGGTGTGGAGAAAAGGGAACCCTCTTACACTGTTGGTGGGAATGCAAACTAGTACAGCCACTATGGAGAACAGTGTGGAGATTCCTTAAAAAACTGGAAATAGAACTGCCATATGACCCAGCAATCCCACTGCTGGGCATACACACTGAGGAAACCAGAAGGGAAAGAGACATGTGTACCCCGATGTTCATCGCAGCACTGTTTATAATAGCCAGGACATGGAAGCAACCTAGATGTCCATCAGCAGATGAATGGATAAGAAAGCTGTGGTACATATACACAATGGAGTATTATTCAGCCATTAAAAAGAATACATTTGAATCAGTTCTAATGAGGTGGATGAAACTGGAGCCTATTATACAGAGTGAAGTAAGCCAGAAAGAAAAACACCAATACAGTATACTAACACATATATATGGAATTTAGAAAGATGATAACAATAACCCTGTGTACGAGACAGCAAAATAGACACTGTCCATAGAACAGTCTTATGGACTCTGTGGGAGAGGGAGAGGGTGGGAAGCTTTGGGAGAATGGCATTGAAACATGTATAATATCATGTATGAAATGAGTTGCCAGTCCAGGTTCGATGCACGATACTGGATGCTTGGGGCTGGTGCAGTGGGATGACCCGGAGGGATGGGATGGGGAGGAGGAGGGAGGAAGGTTCAGGATGGGGAACACATGTATACCTGTGGTGGATTCATTTTGATATTTGGCAAAACTAATACAATTTGTAAAGTTTAAAAATAAAATAAAATTTTAAAAAATAATAATAATTCAAAAAGAAGAAAAAAAAAGAAATTGAAGAACCTCTTGATGAAAGTGAAGGAGGAGAGTGGAAAATTTGGCTTAAAGCTCAACATTCAGAAAACTAAGATCAGGGCATCTGGTCCCATCACTTCATGGCAGATACATGGGAAAACAGTGGAAACAGTGTCAGACTTTATTTTGGGGGGCTCCAAAATCACTGCAGATGGTGATTGCAGCCATGAAATTAAAAAACACTTACTCCTTTGAAGGAAAGTTATGACCAACCTAGATAGCATATTCAAAAGCAGAGACATTACTTTGCCAACAAAGGTCCATCTAGTCAAGGCTATGGTTTTTCCAGTGGTCATGTATGGATGTGAGAGTTGGACTGTGAAGAAAGCTGAGCACCAAAGAATTGATGCTTTTGAACTGTGGTGTTGGAGAAGACTCTTGAGAGTCCTTTGGACTGCAAGGAGATCCAACCAGTCCATCCTAAAGGAGATCAATCCTGGGTGTTCATTGGAAGGACTGATGCTGAAGCTGAAACTCCAATACTTTGGCTACCTCACGCAAAGAGTTGACTCATTGGAAAAGACCCTAATGCTAGGAGGGATTGGGGGCAGGAGGAGAAGGGGACGACAGAGGATGAGATTGCTGGATGGCATCACCAACTCGATGGACATGGGTTTGGGTAGACTCTGGGAGTTAGTGATAGACAAGGAGGCCTAGCGTGCTGCGATTCATGGGGTTGCAAAGAGTCGGACATGACTGAGTTACTGAACTGAACTGAGCCAAAAAAAAAAAAAAAATGAGTTGAGGGTATTTATTCTTATCTATTCCATGTAATCTCTTTGTGCAGTTTGGAGCAATTTCCACTTTGAGAGTTTGGCAGAATCTATCAGTGACATTAAAGGACCCAGATACTTAATGTGATAAGTATTGGGGCAGTTTGAAAATGGGTTGGAGAACAATTTCCAGACACAGAGTATTTCAGTAAGGAATCAGTTTATTAAGAACAAAGAACAGAGATAATATGGGCACTGTGAGTCCAGTGGGTCAACACTTCCTGATAGACCAAGGAAAGCTGACACTGTTTGTGGGTCAGTATCCAACTTGGGGGCTTCCCTGATAGCTCAGTTGGTAAAGAATCCACCTGCAATGTAGGAGACCTTGGTTTGATTCCGGATTGGGAAGATTCACTTGAGAACGAGTAGGCTACCCACTCCAGTATTCTTGGGCTTCCCTGGGGGCTCACCTGGTAAAGAATCCAACTGCAATGCCAATTTGTATAGCCTCAAGGCAAAGAAAGTTCCTGGTGGGAGACTGGCATTAGATGACTGGTTAGGGGACTATTGGGTGACTACTGGGGTGGGCACATTTGCTAATTTGGAGTCAGGAAGCTTGCTGTTGATGATGAGGGGGTCTTTCGGCAACATTTACAGAGGCTGTGAGTCAGTTCCAGACATAATCCTTGGTTCTGGGCTCTACTTCTGTGACCTTGATGGAAGGCCTTGCACCTGTGGCCTTAGGGCAGAACTCACAAGAAATGTTAATTAAAATTCATTTTCTTGAGAATTAAATAACTTTTTCTTCTTATGTCAGTTTTAGTATGTATTTTATAGGATTTTTCCCACTTTGTTTAAATTCTCAAATTATGTTATGAACATAACATAATGTACAGAATTCTCTTATCTTTAATGTCTATCTGAGAAACATCCAGATTTCAATTCTTAAGATTGTTTGTGTCTTCTGTTTTTATTTATTCATAAATTTCATCAAGGAATATTATTTTTCACAGTCTTTTTGTGCTTAGCTATTACTAAATTTTAAAGATGAATGCTTATCTTATAAATATTCAACCTATGAACATTTTAAATGCTATATATTTTGAATGCTATATATTTCATCCAAGCACTGAAAAGCTACATCCACAAGCTTTGACTTGAAGTATTTTTATTTCCTCCAGTTCAAATATTTTTTCTAATATTCATGGGATTTCTTGATTGATTTACTTTTTATTTAGAAATGTGTTTCTTGACTTCTAAACATTTAGATATTTTCTAGGTTTTAATTTTTAGGAATGGAGAGAAATACTACTAAAGCAATAAGCACAAATGTAAAGGGCAAATATTCTGCCTGCATGTGTATTACAAAAATAGTCCCAGGGAAGAAAACAGTCACAGCAATAGATAACCTGAGTTGGGGTAAGGGCATAATAATTTTCACCCATTATCTTACTTATCTTTAGAACATTCACATAAATAATGTAGGTCAGAAACTATTCCAAAGGCTTTATATATTTTATATACACCGATCCTTTGTATAGTAATTGTATCCTTCATGAGAGGACATGTTAGCAGCAGAACTGAGAAAGGATTCAGAAAATTCTTAAGCTTGTATGTTGGGAATTTCACTAAGATTACTAAAAACTTCTCTGTGATATATAACCTATACAATATTTATTTTCCTCTAGGTAAAATAAGTGTTTGGTTCTGTGTATGCCTTTTTACCTTCATTACCTATAGTCTGCCAAAATTATTCAAAAACACTTTTTTGTTGTTAAACCACTTAATATTGAGGCATTTTTTTAAGGTTAGCTGTTTAACGCCCTCTTCATAAAGAAAGTAGAGTTTATATTCAGGCTTTGACAGGTTCCCATAGACTTAGAACATATAGACTTTACTGTCCAATTTACTTATTTGAATCATTGTTCCAAAACATCCTGTGTAGTTAGAATCTAGTATCTAATTCTGATGGACACAATCGTGAACAAAGTTATTAAAAATCATTAATAGTTTGGCATGGAACTTAACAAATATATATATTTACACATAGTTGAATATTTATACGTACTATAGCTCATATCAGAAATGGTTTATATCCTGAAGGAACAAATCAGTTCCTTACAATATTACCTAGAAAAATTCTTCAACTTTTACATCTCTAGCTCTCTAAAAGCATTTCTTTTAGTGAAATGGTCAAAGGTTTTGCTTTTTTTCTTTCCATAATCTTGCTTTCCTCATTGCATCAAAAGTGAAGTGCACCCAGAGATTCATTGATAGAAGCCTAAAATCTGCAGGGACGGAGAATAGAAGTCATTGGACACCTTTCTTTCAGGCCAAGTAAGTGCTTGTCAAGGCATAGGTCCCAGACTCAGTCATTTGATCCCCATACGTCAACCTCTGGAAAAAGGTAAATGGTACAGATTTCACATGTCACAGGGTAAATGCCTCCTGATTTATGAGAACATTCAGTTATGTATGTTCTCATAATCTTCCATAATCCAAGATTGCTTATTCAAGAAATGTGTCTTTCCAAGGGCCTTTCTGAAAGCATTCTTCATGTCCTTATTCCTGAGGCTAAAAATGAGAGGGCTGAGGAAAGGAGTGAGGACAGTGTAAGGAACTGCGATCACTGTGTCATCTCCCCCTGATGCTTCTGGCTTCAGATACACAATAGATGCAAAACCAAAGTGGATGATGACCACTGTGAGGTGGGAGGCACAGGTAGAAAATGCCTTCTGCTTGCCCTCAGCTGACGGGATCTTGAGGACAGTGGAAAGAATGAAAATGTAAGTGAGGATAATGAGCAGAAAGGTGCCCATCAAGCCTGACACTGAGATTGCTGTTACAATGAATTCTGTGAGTTCGCTGTCTAGACAGGACAGCCTCACAATAGCCCTCATATGACAGAAGAAGTGTTCTACAAGATTGGGACTGCAGAAAGAGCCCCTGAATATCAACGCAATCTCTGTCACAGAAATAAAGAAGCCAGCAGCCCAAGCAGAGACCACAAGTTTTCCACATGCCATATTGGTCATAAGCAAAGGATATCTGAGAGGGTTGCAGATGGCCAGGAAGCGATCATATCCCATCAAAGTGAGAAGGATACAGTGAGTGCCACCAAGTCCCAAGAAGAAATACATCTGCAAGGCACAACCTATGACTGAAATGCTTCTTTTCTTGGCCAGGAGATCTGCCAGCATCCTGGGGATAATGGTCAGAGTGTAGCAGGTCTCAGAGAAAGAGAGTGCACCAAGGAAGAGGTACATGGGTGTGTGGAGATGTCTGTCCACCCAAGTAAGACTCATGATGGTCAGGTTACCTGTGAGGGTGAGAAGGTAGAGGCAAAAGAAAACCACAAAGAGGAATGTCTGTGCATGTGGGTAAACAGAAAAGCCAACAAGAATGAACTCTTTCAGGACTGTCTGATTGATCTTCATTGTTGAATTTTCTGAAATATGAAAGAAAGACAAATAAATACTAAACTTTCCATTATTTTTTGAAATGGTTTAAATAGATAAATAGTGAAATTTTCAATTTTTTAAAAAATCATTTTTTTTGTTTATGTTTGTTCATGCTGGGTCTTCATTGTCGCACATGGGATTTTTTTAGTTGCAGCGAGCAGCGACTACTCTCTAGTTGCACGCACGGACTTCTCATTGTGGTGCCTTGTCTTGTTGTGGCATGCAGGATCTAGGGCATATGTTCAGTAGTTGTGGCACATGGGTTTATTTTCCCTGTGGTATGTGGAATCTTCCTGGACGAAGGATCAAACCATGTCTCCTGCGTTGGCAGGTGGACTCCCAACCACTGGACCACCAGAGAAGTCCAAGTTTACAATTTCTGATAGATCATTTAGTTTGGCAATTCACCATGTGTATGTAGGTGATGTTTTTTCCAATGTACTATTTGTTTCTGTAAACAAATGCTCATTACTTTTTATGGCTCTTTCTTGCCCTCATTAATGATTTTAATGGCCCATAATACTAACAGGACAGAAAATATTCTAATTCATGTCCAGATGAAGGAAATTCAGATGAATTTGGTGACTCAGCTTTGGATTTGACTCTAAATCCTGAAAAAAACTATCAAGTAGTTAATAGACAGAGTCACTGTCTGACTCAGAAACTTCCTCTGTATAATGTTGTCTAACTATCTAAGGGGTGAAGGTTGATTGTTAACTTCCTAGCTATTTTGGGACTATATTTGGACAATGACTTACAACTATAAGAAAATCCCATTGTCATTATCCCTTCTTGGAGAAATTGGTTAGGACCTAAATATTAAAGAAAAGTGAAGACCATGTCCTTCTATTTATCTCTAAGTCATTGTTAAGAATTCCTTCTACCTATAGAGCCATTTATAAGCTGAGATTCTTAAATTCTCATGACTCTTTACAATAACTCTACAACAAAGGCAGTTTTATGGTTTGTAAACTAAGATTACATAGGTTCCCCAAAGGAAAAATATATTGGCATAATAAGAAGTTGTTTTAATAGCTCCATGGTGTAAACCCAAGCTATTTCTAACTCACTACTTGCAGAACAGCCTGGCTTCACACAGTAGGCCATATTCCTTCCAAGACAGCCCCCCCATCAAATTTGTTTTCACAGAAACAGTTAAATTCAGAAGAATTTTGATAATGCAAAGAATCAGTGATTCAAATTCAAAGTAGCCCCTTCCTTATCCAGTCTTTACTCAACTGTGTTGTAAATGACTACTTGGAGAATCATCCTCAGTAGAATAGGAATATTAGAATCTCCTTCTACTTTTGGCATATTCTGGCTGTATGTGTTTGTGAAGGGGATGAGGGTACTCTACCTCACCCTCAGTTCTCTCTGAAGTTGTTGCTAAATCAAACTGTCTCAAATTTAGTTTGGAATATGGATCCACTGACAAAATAATACACTACTAATTTAAAGTCAAAGAGAAATAGTAAATTTGAAGAAAATGTAGTGAATTGATCATGAAGAAAACAGTCAAACCATATAAGAATAGTTTCCTACCTCGTGTATTTTATCAGGGCTCCAAAGCCAACTCAGTATCAGTTATATTCTTCTATGATAGTCTTGAAATTGTTGGGAAAATGCTTTGTTCATAACTCAAAAAAGGTAAAGATCAACTTACTATGAACATCATTGGTCAAAGACTCCAGATTTTTTACTTTATCATTGCTAGTTTAGTGACACTGGGAAAGTTCCTGTACATTCCAGTTTCAAATTTTCCTACCTGGCAAGTAAGGAAAGAGGTCCTGACTATGCCCCTTAGCTTTCTATGGTTCCAGAGTTTCTGACACGAGGTGTGAAGTTAGGCCACATGTGCTGTGATCAGTTCCCAACACTCACTGAATTACAATGGCTTAGAGCCTTTCCTTCTAACACTTTAAAGATGATATCTGCTAATCACCTGTTTGAAGTTCCTCAGCTCTAGAGGTTTGTTTCTGGTTAAGAGACCCTCAGGGATTTCTCTCTTCTTCATCAGAGAGAGGAAAAGAACTTTCTCACTCAACTTTGTAATTTGCTCTCATTAGTTACAGGGGTTTGTATAATATGTGACTTGGCTTCTGGGAGTCTCTGGGGATTTAAAACTTTCAGAGTCTATATTCTGCTCATAACCAAGGCTTCCTGCTACTCCGTTAGTTTTGTTTTGCTGAAGAGTGGAATAAACTGTATCCCTAATACTCATTCAATTTGCTCTTCCCCTCACCATAAACACACTTTGTCCCTCTAGTCACAGAGTCCACTCCTGGTATGAACAAAAAATATTGTCTGCCTTTTTTAGTAAATAAGGAATGTTTCTTGCCTTCAAATCATCAAGTAATGAACCACTGAATCTCACCCCACAAATGGTGCACCCGGAGGGGAATTCAAAATGAAGAAATTTAGGATACTGGCCCTTGATAGTTAAGATGAAGACCAAAGGAATAATTTCATTGATCTCAGGCTCTTACATCTTCCCATTTACAGAAAAACATTAAAAATGATTTCAGATGTTTGGGATTTCTTTCTGATTAGCAGTAATCTTTTGATTTTTCACCTACATTTTTTTCCAGCAAAACTCCTACATATACTGGCTCCTCTCTTACCTCTTCAGAACAATATCTAAAAACTATCTGAAAAGCTGTAAACCTGGCTATTTTCCTCAGAAAGTTCACCAAATAAAGCATATTCTCAGCTTTTGGCTTGTGTATTTTTTTAGTCAACCCTGAGCATTTAAGAAAAGCTCACCGTATTTAAAGTGGGAAAAATCAGAAAAGTATGAGTAATAGTTTCTTCTTACAAGGGTTAATATTTTGATGGAGGAGAGAAGATAGTACAGATGAAAAGGGGATTGCACTGTAGTGAGCTGAAGACCCAAACGTTGAATAGACAAGATAGAGGAACTGGATCAAAGGTCAGAGAAGATGCCATGGAGAAGAAGTATTCTCTCTACAAAAAAATAATAGGATTACAAGCAACTGTACCTTAAAAAATTAGACGATATTATAAGGAGTAGGAAAACTGCAGTTCTGTTTTGATTTTTATCCTAAAGTTGTGAGGAGATGCTAAGTCTTAGAAAACATAGAAGGTTGTTTATTGATTTTGTTTATTGATTTTCATGAGAAAATCAATAACAAGATCAGTCTTGACATATTAAGCTCAAAGAAGAGGCAGATATATGCAACAGAAATTTAGAAGTGTTGGCCTGAGTCTTATGTCTGTCTTCAGATGATGAACCTTGTAGTCATAAAAACTGATAAATATAATGAGTGCAGATTTGATAGATTTTACCTGAGAAACATAATCTACCAAAATAGTGGAATATGAACAAGAAAAGCTTGAGAAATAGCCATTGGTGGACCAAAGAAAGAAAAGACCAAATGCTGGCCAAGAAAAGAATCACAAGACTACAGTGTTCTTGAGGGAGAATGACTAGATGGTTTCAGAAAGGGGAGGGAGATGAGAAATTAAACAGAAAGAGATACTTCTGTACTTCTCCCCGGGGATGGAGAAAACTATGTCTAATTATCTTTTACTGAGAATTTATAATATACTGGACACATTATGAAAAATTTTATAAATATATCATTTAATTATCTTAACAATACAATGTAGCTACAACCTTACTACTAAGACCCCAAAATTAAAGTGTCTGAAATGAAACAGTATACTGCTCTCTCATAAAAGTGCAATGACAAGCAGTTCATGATTAGCGGGGCTAGCAAGACAGTTAAACTTCACAAGGTTATACAAGTCACAGGTGGGAGAATTGGTTCTGCCATCTTCAAGTTAAGGTTATCATTGCTGAGTCCAAGGCTGATTTTTAAAACATTTCAGTTATTGTAATTTTCAAGTCCAGCATTTCATTTAGTTCTTTTTAAAAATTTATTTTCTTTATTCATATTCTGTATTTATCATTTCATGATGGCTTCCTTTATTTCTTTAATCATTAATTTTAGGTATCTGAAAATATTTTTAATGGCTACTTTGAACTTTTGTCTTTTGTATTAAAATATAGTTGATTTAAACCTGGTATAAAGTTATTCAGATATATATATATATATATATATTTTTTTTTTCTTTTTCATATAGTTTTCAACCATGGGTTATTGCAAGATATTGAATATTGTTCCCAGTGCTATACTGTAGGAACTTGTTTTTTATCATTTTATATATAGTAGTTTATATCTACTAATCCCAAACTCCTAATTTATCCCTCCCCCATTCCTCTTGGTAACCATAATTTTGTTAGTTTGTTTTCTTATTGTCTCTGTGAACCTGTTTTTGTTTTGTAAATAAAATCATTTGAATTATATTTTAGATTCCACATTTAAGTGATATCATATGATGCTTGTCTTATTCAGTCTGATTTACTTCACTTAATATCATAATCTCTAGGTCCATCCATATTGCTGCAAATGACATTGTTTCATTTTTTTTTTTATGGCTGAGGATTCTCCTCCACTTCTTTATGCATTTAACTGTCAGTGAGCATTTAGGTTGTTTCCATGTCCTGGTTTTGTAAATACTGCTGCAAAGAACATTGGAGTGTGTATATATATCTTTTCAAATTAGAGTTTTTCTCTTGATATATGCCCAGGAATGGGATTGCTGGATTATATGGTAACTCTGTTTTTAGTTTTTTAAATAAAGTTTTTGTCTTTTAAACACAGAATCTAGTCACACTCACAAGGTAGCTTCTGTTGCCTAATATTTTTTTCTGGTAGTTGGTAATATCTCCATGTTTCTGGTAATGGACAGGGAAGCCTGGCCTGCTGCTGTCCATGGGGTCGCAAAGTGTCGGACATGGCTGACCGACTGAACTGAACTGAACCATGTTTTTTTGCGTGTTTTTTCCAATGAGTCAACTCTTTGCATGAGGTGGCCAAAGTATTGGAGTTTCAGCTTTAGCATCAGTCCTTCCAATGAACACCCAGGACTGATCTCCTTTAGGATGGACTGGTTGGATCTCCTTGCAGTCCAAGGGACTCTCAAGAGTCTTCTCCAACACCACAGTTCAAAAGGATCAGTTCTTCGGCACTCGGCTTTCTTCACAGTCCAACTCTCACTAATTGTCTTTTTCTTCACAAGAAGAATGTGCATTTCTTGAGAGAACAAATTGTATTTGTTCCTTGAAGTTTTCATTACACATAGAGGGGAAAATGAACATCTTTCCCATTTTGGAAGAAAACAGAAGCCACTGACCTCCTACTTTATTCCTTCATTGGTTCCATACTATATTTCTCATTGACAGGAATAAAAATCTAGCTTCTTCCCATTAAAATTTTTATTAGTAAAATAATTTAGAAAAAATTGAAATTAAAGGACTCAAACTTTTCAATGTGAAATATAATTAAAATTCAATTTCTTGACAATTAAATGTTTCACTTTTGTGTTTGTTTTAGCATGTATCTTATGTTGTATCTTATAGAATTTTCCAACTTTATGTAAATCCTCATATTTATATTCATGAAATCATTCACAGTATTCACTCATCTTTAATGTCTCTGTGACCTGAGAAACAACTCTATTCCATTCCCATAGTTGTTTATTTGTGTCATCTGTCTTTATTCCCTAGTCAATCTCATCAAAGAATAACATAATTTACCAATGTTTTCAATACTCCAACCTCTGACTTTTTTGAACCAATGGTGGCTTCCCTGATGGCTCAGCAGTAAAGAATCTGCCTACAGTTCAGGAGACATGGGTTTGATCCCTGGGTCACGAAGATACCCTAGAAAAGGAAATGGCAACCCACTTCAGTAGTCTTGCCTGGGAAATCCCATGGAGAGAGGCATCTAGTGGGCTACAGTTCATGGGGTTACAAAAGTTGGACATGGGTTAATGATTAGAAAGCAACAATCACATACTAATATATATTTAATCTTTGCCCTTATATTTATTTTTTCTTCACAATCTTTCTGTGTTTAGCTATTCCTTTACTAAATTATTGAGACAAATGTTTATCTTACAAATTTGCTTTCTATATACCTTTCTTTTTTTTTTTTTCCTTTAAAATTTTTATTTTATTTTTAAACTTTACATAATTGTATTAGTTTTGCCAAATATCAAAATGGATCCACCACAGGCATACATGTGTTCCCCATCCTGAACCCTCCTCCCTCCTCCCTCCCCATACCATCCCTCTGGGTCGTCCCAGTGCACCAGCCCCAAGCATCCAGCATCGTGCATCGAACCTGGACTGGCAACTCGTTTCTTACATGATATTCTACATGTTTCAGTGTCACTCTCCCAAATCTTCCCACCCTCTCCCTCTCCCACAGAGTCCATAAGACGGTTCTATACATCAGTGTCTCTTTTGCTATCTCGTACACCAGGTTATTGTTACCATCTTTCTAAATTCCATATATATGCGTTAGTATACTGTATTTATGTTTTTTCTTCTGGCTTACTTCAGTCTGTATAATAGGCTCCAGTTTCATCCACCGTTCTAATGAGGTGGATGAAACTGGAGCCTATTATACCTTTCTAATATGTATTTTGAGCACTACATATTTCATCCAAATACTGAAAAGATGTATCCTAAAGCTTTGTTCTGTAGTATTTTTAATTCTTACAATTCAAACCTTCTTTTCTAATAGCCACAGGATTTCTTATTTTGATTCATTGTTTATTTAGAAGTGTGTTTCTTGACTTCTAACCATATAGGTATTTCTAGATTCTATTTACTCAAATTGGCTTTTTCTAGTTTAACAATCTATGCTAAGTAGCACCTAGCAATCCCTGCCATGGTCACCATGTCAGATGTATGCAGGTTAACTGGCCCAAATTCAAGTCAGGAACTTGAGTCTACACTTAACATTTTATCTTCTATACTCACTGTGAGTGAGCAGATTGTTAGTATTTATGTCCGAGATGTATAACTTCTCTGGATTGACTAAGCAGTGCTCAGAGGTGGAACACTTTCATCACTGAAGCAGTGATCACAGATGAAGGAGGGGTAAATATTCTGCCTGCATATGTGTTACAAAAATGGTCTCAGGGAAGAAAGGAGAATCATGGCAAGAATTAACCTAATCAGTGCAAGTACATAATCATTTTTATCCATTATGTTACCTATATTTACATGATCCCCATAAATAATCTGGGTTGGAAATTACTCCAGACTTTGTATACATTTTATATATACAATCCACAAGTACAGTGGTTATAACCTTCATGAGAGGACATGAATTTGGTTAGTAGCAGAACTGAAAAAGGATTCAGCAATGGCCCCAGGCTTGTATGCTGGAATTTTCCATAAGATCCCTTGCTAATTTTCTGTGATATACAACCTCCACAGTATTTCTTACTTTCTTTTAGGTAATATAAAGATTTGATGCTGTGTTATCTAGTTTCCTTTATTACATATAAGATGTCTGTAAAAATTATTCCAAAACACTTTTTAATGTCACACTCATCAATACCATGAGAGTTTTTCAAACATTTGCTGTTTAGTGCCTTCATCTTAAAGAAAATGGAGGTTATTTCCAGCTGTCAACATAGATTCCCCCAGTTATGAAACAAGTAGGCACTTCTGCCCTGTTGACTTATTTGAATCAACATTCCAACACATCCTGTAAATTCAGAAGCTAGCATCTGAAAATCATTAAGGAACACCATGATAAACAGTGTTATTAAAAATTTTTAATAATCAGTATGATATGGTACTTAACAAATATAGATGTCAATTCAGATATGCACAGATAAAGAGATTATGATTACTATATAGTGAACCTCCTGTTAAAGTGGTTTATCTCCTGGGAGACACAATTCAGTGCCTCACAGCATTGCCTATATACATTATTCAAAATTCACATTTCTAGATATCTTTAAACATTTCTGAATATAGTGGTCACTCGTGGTATTTTTTCCTTCCACAATCGTTTTTATTCCACTTCATCAAAGGTGCAATAAACCCAGAGGTTGATTGGTAGAAGCCTAGTATCTTCAGAGACTGATATCAAAGCAGAATTAAAGAACTGATAGTACTAGTAAAAGTAGAGTTGAGTATAGTAGATGTAGAAGATGCAGAATGAAAAGAGATAGACAACTTCCTTAACAAGATAAGTCAATTCTTGGGTCCTAGACTCAGTCACTTGATCTCGATATGCCAACCCCTGGAAAAAGGCAAATGGTACAGGTTTCTCAGATATCATAGGGTAAATCCCTTACTGACATCTAGGAATATTCAATCATGCAGCAATAAATCAAGATTATTTATTCAAGGAATTTGTTTTTCCGAGTACCTTTCTGAAAGCATTCTTCATGTCCTTATTCCTGAGGGTGAAAATAAGAGGGCTGAGGAAAGGAGTAATGACAGTGTAGGGGATTGCTATCAGTGTGTCATCTCCCCCTGATGCTTCTGGCTTCAGATACACAATAGATGCAAAACCAAAGTGGATGATGACCACTGTGAGGTGGGAGGCACAGGTAGAAAATGCTTTCTGCTTGCCCTCAGCTGAAGGGATCCTAAGAACAGTAGAGAGAATGAACACATAAGTGAGTATGATAAGCAGGAAGGTGCCTATCAAGCCTGACACTGAGATTGCTGTTACAATGAATTCTGTGAATTTGCTGTCTAGACAGGACAGCCTCACAACAGCCCTCATATGACAGAAGAAGTGTTTGACAAGGTTGGGATGACAGAAAGAGCCCCTGAATATCATTCCAGTCTCTGTCACAGAGATAAAGAAGCCTGCAACCCAAGCAGAGACCACAAGTTTTCCACACGCCATATTGGTCATAAGCAAAGGATATCTGAGAGGGTTGCAGATGGCCAGGAAGCGATCATATCCCATCAAAGTGAGAATGAAACAATTAGTGCCACCAAGTCCCAAGAAGGAATTCATTTGCAAGCCACAACCTATGACTGAAATGCTTCTGTACTTGACGAGAAGATCTGCCAACATCTTGGGGATAATGGTCAGAGTGTAGCAGGTCTCAGAGAAAGAGAGTGCACTAAGGAAGAGGTACATGGGTGTGTGGAGACGTCTGTCCACCCAAGTTAGACCCATGATGGCCAGATTACCTGTGAAGGTGGGAAGGTAGAGGCAGAAGAAAACCACAAAGAGGAATGTCTGTGCATGTGGGTAAACAGAAAAGCCAACAAGAATGAACTCTTCCAGGACTGTTTGGTTGATCTTCATTGTTTGGACATCTGAAATCTAAAAGAAACAACAAACAAATGTTATATTTTCCAGTATTAGTTGACATTTTTTTCTATGAATGAGACAAATGTTTGATGTTAAAATTACAAACTGATTCTTTTTTTTTAAATGGACATATAATTAATTTACAATGTTAGTTTTAAGTGTACAGCAAAGTGATTCAGTTTTATATATATGTATATTGATATAAACACATCTTATTCAGATTCTTTTCCATCATAGGTTATTATAAGACATTGAGTATAATTCCCTGTGCTATAGAGTAGGTTGCTGTTCTCTACAATTTTACATATAATCATGAAAGTGAAAGTCACTCAGTTGTGTCCGACTCTTTGCAACCCCATGGATTATATAGTCCATGGAATTCTCCAGGCCAATGGGTAGCCTTTCCCTTCTCCAGGGGATCTTCCCAAGCCAGGGATTGAACCCAGGTCTCCCGCATTGCAGGCAAATTCTTTACCAGCTGAGCCAGAAAGGAAGCCCATGAGTGTAAGTTAATCCCAGACTCAATTTATCTCTCTTCCCCACCCCTGCTATCCCTTTTGGTAATCATAAGCTTGTTTTCTAAGTTTGTGAGTTTATTTTTTTTGTAAATAAGTTAATTTGTATCACTTTCTAGAGTCCACATATAAGTCGTATTATGTTTGTCATTTCTGACTGACTTACTTCACTTACTATGATCATCTCTGTCCATCCATGATGATGCAAATGGTATTATTTCACTTTTTTTATGGCTTAGTAATTCCATTGCATATAATTATGTGCTGTGTTCTGCTAAGCCACCTCACTCATATCTGACTCTTTTATCCTTTACTCTGTTGATGGAAATTTAAGCTGCTTCTATGTCTTGGCTAATGTAATTAGTGCATGAATCTTTTCAAATTAACTTTTTCTCTGGATATATGCCCAGGGGAGGGCTTGCACGATCATATAGTAACTCTAATATTAGTTTCTTTAAAGAACCTCTATACTGTTTTCTGTAGTGGCTGCACTAATTTATTGGTTATTTATTGGTTTATTTAGTTTAGCAAAATAACTGTGTGTATAGACATAGGGTATTTTCATAATTTTCATTAACTTTTTTCTTTTTTTTTTTTTTATTAGCTTTTTTCTTCTCTGTTGAGTAACTAATTTCAATTACTTATTATGGCTTTTTCTGGCTTAGTTTTAAAAGGATTTTCTTATCTGATAACTTAAAAAGGACAGAAACTTCTATGATTCATGTCCAGATAAAGGAAATTCATGTGCAAAGGTGACTCAGAGTTGGATCAGATTCTGAACCCTGAAATCACTGCTCAATAGTTAATAGAATCAGAGTTTAACACAATAAATTACACATATGATATTGTATATAAATATCTAATGAGTGAAGGTTGATATTTGACTTCCTAGGAATTTGTGGACTACATTTGGTTGATGGCTTATGATTGTAAGAGAAGTTCAAAACTATTAGCAATTCTTGGAGAAGCGAGTTAGGCCTTTAAATGTTAAAAGTAAAGAACATGCTCCCTTCCTTCTACTCTGAAGAGAGGGAGGGAAGATAGAATACAAAAACCCTTACAATATTTTTGATTAATTAGAATATATGTATAATTGTCAGGTAACAATTGACATTTTACCCATGTCTTCAATGCCAAGCTCAGTATATGAACAAGGTTAATGTTAATGAGTTTATGTGTTCTTTGATAATTCTGCTGCTGCTGCTGCTAAGTCGCTTCAGTCGTGTCTGACTCTGTGCGACCCCATAGACTGCAGCCCACCAGGTTTCCCCGTCCCTGGGATTCTCCTGGCAAGAACACTGGAGTGGGTTGCCATTTCCTTCTCCAATGCATGAAAGTGAAAAGTGAAAGTGAAGTCGCTCAGTCGTGTCTGACTCCTAGCGACCCATGGACTGCAGCCTACCAGGCTCCTCTGTCCATGGGATTTTCCAGGCAAGAGTACTGGAGTGGTGTGCCATTGCCTTCTCCTTGATAATTCTACATCTTATTTTATCTAATCCTCCTTGAACTTCCGTAACATATTTTTCTGTATATTTAATACGTCTCCTCATTTTTGTTTGTATTGACCTGTGATTTTCCCTTAACTACACATCAACATAATTAGTATAGCACACATTTTGTGAATCCTTTCATATGTTCATTAAATTTATTCTTCAGAGCACAAAATAAATAAAATAGGACAACTATGAAATGTATAGACGAGGTGTGATTATTTTATTCATTTTTAGAAATAAGATAATTGCATCTCTGATGCATCGTATTTGTAACAGGAATCAAACTGTTTTGACTTAAATGGTACATTCTTTCTATTTCTCAATATTTCCTCCTTGAGGAAACAGACTATGAGTGATATATATCTGTATTTCTAGAATAATAGAGAGCATTTTAAGAAGAAAATAATTTACAGTAATTGTTGAATAAGTAAGTTTTTTAAAGTTTTTAATATAAGAAATTTCTATTTCACTTTGTTATTAGCAATATACAGTGTGTGATCTTGGTCATTTAGATGAATAGACTTTTCATTATTCATTAGATTTGGTTCAGGCTAAGATTAAGCATTCTCACAGGAGACTTCTCATAGTTTTGATTTGCTTTTCTCTAATAATTAGTGATGTAGAACATCTTTTCATGTGATTTTTGGCCATCTGTGTCTCATTTGGAGAAATGTCTATTTAAGCCTTCCACCCATTTTTTGATTGGATTTCTTGCTTTTTGATATAGAGCTGTATGAACTATCTGTATATTTTGGAGGTTAATCCCTTGTCAGTTGCTTTGTTTGCAAATAGTTTCTCCCATTTTGTGGGTTGTATTTTCATTTTGTCTATGGGTTCTGGAGCTGCCTTTGTTTGAGTTTAACTAGGTCCTATTTGCTTATTTTGTTTTGTTTTCATTAATCTAGAAAGTAGATCCAAAAAGATAGCATCTCACACTGATCCAAAAAGATCACCTCACATCATCAAAAAGTCGACAAATAGTAAATGCTGGAGAGCTTGTCTCCACAAGGGAACCCTTCTACACTGCTGGTGGGAATGTAAATTTTTACAATTACTGTGGAAAACAGTATAAATATTCTTTAAAACAAACAAACAAAAAGCTAAAAATAGAACTTCCATATGATCTAGCAGTCTCAGTCTTTGGCATATATCCAGAGAAAACCCTAATCTGAAAAGATACATGCACCACGATGTTCATTAAAGCAATATTCACAATAGCCAAGACATTGAAGCAAATTAAATGTCTTTCAACAGAGAAATGGGTAAAGAAGATGTAGAGCACACACATACATATGTTTATGTATATATATGTGGAATATTACTCAATATTATTGAATATTATTAAATCTCAAAAAAGATTGAAATAATGTCATTTGTAACAAATGGATGAACCTGGAGATTATCAGAATCAGTGATGTCATACCAAAAAAATACAAATATCATATGATATCACTTATATGTGGAATCTTAAAGAAATGATTCAAATGAACTTATTTACAAAATTAAACAGACTCACAGACTTTGAAAACAAACTTATGGTTAGCAAACAGGAAGCATGAAGGGGGAGGGATAAATTAGAAATTTTAGATTAACATATACTGACTATATAAAATAGATCATCAACAAGAGCCTACTAAATTGCACAGGAAATTCTACTCAGTATTCTATAATAACTATATGGAAAAAGAATCTGAAAAGGAATAAATTATATATAACAAATCACTTAGCTATACACCTGAAACTAACACAACATTGTAAACCAACTAGACTCCATATAAAATAAAAATTATGTTTTTTGCTTTTGTTTTAAACATTTTCATGGGAGAATCTCTCTGGTCACTAAGTGTGAGAAAAGGCAGTAGCACAATCATTTAAATTACAAATGTTTCCATGAATAATTCACAACCTATGGACTCTACCGCATAGGTCCCTTGGACTCTTTTGTCCTTTTAGATCTGACAAGAATTTTATTATTTCATAGTCACACAGGAGTCACATGACCTAATCTTTTCTGTGAAGTCTTTTCCCATTCCTGTTTTCTTCTCTCATTATATCCATACCTTCTTATCTGTGAGTAACTCTCTTCTGAAGAGAAGACTGGAGTATTTCTCTGACTTCTTTCCTAAGCATATATTAAGTTGAATAATATTGAATTCATCCTTGGGCTACATCAATACAGCCTTTTAGGTAAGCCTCCTAGTATTCAAACACAGCATGAGTCTCGTTGGTGTACAAATCTTCACTTGCAAATAATTTTCCCTATAAATAGCTTTCTGAAGCATTCTGAACTGTTTCAAAAGAACTTATCTCTCTGTCAGAAAATGCCGCTTTCCTCTGTTTCTCCCTAAGCCATTGTGAAAACTTCCATCAGTACAGCAATCTACATACAAAGGTTCTTAAATTCTCATGACTATTCACAGTAAATATGTAATAATGCAATTATTCAGATTATTTAATCACTGAAGGATTAACTAAGTACCACCAAGTGGGAAAATACATACACACATACATGTAATATATATATATAATTTGTGTATATATTTACATTTATTACATGTAATCATAAAAATAATTTTGTTTTTCAGTCACTCAGTCATGTCCTATTCTTTGCAACCCCATGGACTGCAGCACATCAAGCTTCCCTGTCCTTCACTATCTCCCAGAGTTTGCTCAAACTCATGTCCATTAAGACGGTGATGCTACCTAACCATCTAATCCTCTGCTGCCCTCTTCTGCTTTTACCTTCAATCTTTCCCATCATCAGTCTTTTCCAGTATGTACTTATAATATTGCATACACCTCATCCTACCCTCAGCTATCTCTGAAGTTTTCATTACATCAATTATTTTCTAATCTAATTTGGGATATGGATCCACTGACAAGAGAAATACGTGCTCTTTCCAAAGTTAAGAGAAATAATTTAGAGAAAATGTAGTGACAATTAATTACGATGAAAAGAGAATCAAACCATCTAGAATAGTTTCCTACCTTGTTTATTTTATCAAATTTCCAAAGCCAGTTCAGAGATACAGTTACATTCTTCTAAGATAGTCTTCACATTGATATAAACATGCTGTGTTCTTCACTCAAAAAGAAGCAAAGATCAACTTATTGTGAAAATCACTGGTCAAAGACTGGATTCTTGACTTTATCACTGATACTTTAGTGACCTCAGGAAAGTCCCTGTACCTTCTGAGTCTGAGTCTTCCCACCTAAGAGGTTAAAAAGGAGGTCCTGGTTTTGTGCACTTCAGCTCTCTATGAGTCTGGAGTTTTTTGACAAGAGTTTTGAGGCTAGGCCATGATGCTATGATCAGTTTTCAACACTCACTAAATTGCAACAATTTAGAGCCTTTCTTTCTACTCCTTTGGAAATATTGTCTGATAATTATGAGGGCTTGAGGTTCCTCAGCTCTAGAGGTTTAATTCTGGTTAGGAGACCATGAGGGATTTTCTCTTCTTTCATCAGAGAGAGAGAAAAGTTTCTCTCTCAACTTTGTAATTTGCTCTCATTAGTTACAGGATTTGTATAACAAGTGACTTAAGCTCTTCTAGGAATCTTTGGGGATTTAAAGCTTGCAGAGTTCATATTTTGTCCATAACCAAAGGTTCCTGCAACTTTATAGGTTTTGTTTTGGCAGGATGGAAGTAAACTGCATCCTTAATGCTCATTCAATTCACTTTTTCACTCACCATAATATTTTCCTTCTTTTTTGTTATGTAAACTTTTAATTTTGTATTTGGGTATATCCAGTTTACAATGTCGGAGAAGGCAATGGCACCCCACTCCAGTACTTTTGCCTAGAAAATCCCATGGACGGAGGAGGCCGGTAGGCTGCAGTCCATGGAGTCGCTAGAGTCGGACACGACTGAGCGACTTCACTTTTAATTTTCACTTTCATGCCATTGGAGAAGTAAATGGCAACCCGTTCCAGTGTTCTTGCCTGGAGAATCCCAGGGATGGGGAAGCCTGGTGGGCTGCCGTCCATTGGGTCCCACAGAGTCGGACATGACTGAAGCGACTTTGCAGCAGCAGCAGTTTACAATGTTGTGATAGTTTTGAGTGGACAGCAAGGGGATTCAGTCATACATTCTCCCCCAAACCCCGCTCCCATTCAGTCTGTCACATAATATTGATCAGCATTCCATGTGCTATACAGTAGGTACTTCTTGGCTAACCATTTTAAATATAACAGAGTGTACATGTCCATCCCAAATCAGTTCAGTCCAGTTGCTCAGTTGGGTCTGACTCTTTGTGACCCCAGGGACTTCAGCATGCCGGGCTTCCCTGTCCTTCATCAACTCTCAGTCCTTGCTCAAACTCATGTCCATCAAGTCATAATACCATTCAACCATCTCATCCTCTGTCGTCCCCTTCTCCTATTGCTCTTAATCCCTCCCAGCATCAGGGTCTTTTCTAATGAGTCAGTTCTTCACATCAGGTGGCCAAAGTATTGAAGCTTCAGCTTCAGCATCAGTACTTCCAATGAATATTCAGGGTTGCTTTTCTTTAGGATTAACTGATTTGATCTCCTTGATGTCTAAGGGACTCAAGAGTCTTCTCCAACACCATAGCTCAAAAATACCAGTTCTTCAGTGCTCAGTTTTCTTTATAGTCCAACTTTCACACATGACTACTGGAAAAACCATAGCTTTGACTAGACAGAACTTTTTTTTTATTTAAATTTATTTATTTTAATTGGAGGCTAATTACTTTACAATATTGTATTGGTTTTGCCATGATGAAGATGGAACTTTTTTGGAAAAATAATGTCTGTGCTTTTTCTTATGCTATGTCAGTCATAGCTTTTCTTCCAAGGAGCAAGTGTCTTTTAATTTCATGGCTGCAGTCACAATTGCAGTGATTTTGGAGCCCAAGAAAACAAAGTCTGTCACTGTTTCCTTTGTTTTCCCATCTGTTTGCCATGAAGTGATGGGACCAGATTCCATGATCTTCGTTTTTTGAAAGCTGAGTTTTAAGCCAGCTCTTTCACTCTCCTCTTACACTTTTGTCAAGAGGCTCTTTAGTTTTTCTTCACTTTCTGCCATAAGGGTGGTGTCATCTGCATATCTGAGATTATTGATATTTCTCCCAGCAATCTTAATCCCAGCCTGTGCTTCATCGGTGTGGCATTTCACATGAGGTACTATGCATATAAAATAAGCAGGGTGACAATATACAGCCTTGACATACTCCTTTCCCAATTTGGAACCAGTCCATTGTTTCATGTCTAGTTCTAACTGTTGCTTCTTGACCTGCTTACAGATTCCTCAGGAGAGGGGTAAGGTGGTCTTGTATTCACATCTCTTGAAGAATTTTCCAGTTTGATGTGATCCACACAGTCAAAGGCTTTGGCATAGTCAATAAAACATAAGTAGGTGTTTTTCTAATGTTTTCCTTCTAATCATTGACTTCTTCCTGGTGTATTGACTAAGAGCTTACAGTGTTTAAAAACTGTACTATAGAAGAAATTAGAAAAGTAGAAGGAATAGTATCTTCTTAGAGGGATTTATATCTTGGTGTAAGAAATGTTTTGGACCCAGATTGAATCTGCTTACCCATTCCCAGTAAAGCCGGTGTACTGACTTTTAGTGTGATGAAGGAAAGTGCAGCATTTATTGCAAGGCCAAGCAAGGAGCATGGGTAGCTGTGCTTAAAAACCTGAACTCCCCAATGGATTTCAGATAAGAATTTTTAAAGTCAAATTGAGTGAGAGGGTTGCAGAGTGTGTGATCAGCTCATGAACAATTCTCTGATTTTTTGATGGTGAGATGACAGGGTGGTATCACAAAGGTTAACATCATTAATCCTCAGTCTCCATTCAGTTTGGGAGTTACAAGCTTATGGTCATCATGCAATTAACTTCTTCCACATGGTGGGAGTTTCAATATTTGTAAAACAACTCAGGAATACACGTCAGACACTGTTATCTATGTCCTTTAGGGAGTGAGTAAATATTCTCTGACTCTGCCATATGGCTAATATATTGTTTAAATTGTTTTGAGTTCTCCTGACAAAATTATTATTTTTGGAACTACAAGTTCACATTATTCCAATTATTAACAATTGAGCCAAGTCTTTTGTGACTCAGGGAAGCTTTTCTGCAAATAAGAAGCAGTCAGAGGACATGCTGGGAGGGAAGACCCTATATGGTCCTGCTTGATTACAATCTTCCATTTTCTTTGATATTCCCCAGTCTTCAGGGAAAACAAGTGCAGGGCAAGAAAGAGAATAACATTATTGATAGAGATGTTAATATAAATTGACAGAGGAACTTGGTTTTATGGTGATTCATTTTTAGAATGAAGGTAGAGCGAATATAAGTGTTCAAAAGCAGAGACATTACTTTGCCAACAAAGGTCCATGTACTCAAGGCTATGGTTTTTCCAGTGGTCATGTATGGATGTGAGAGTTGGACTGTGAAGAAAGCTGAGCTCTGAAGAATTGATGCTTTTGAACTGTGGTGTTGGAAAAGACTCTTGAGAGTCCCTTGGACTGCAAGGAGATCCAACCAGTCCATTCTGAAGGAGATCAGCCCTGGGTGTTCTTTGGAAGGAATGATGCTAAAGCTGAAACTCCAGTACTTTGGCCACCTCATACGAAGAGTTGACTCATTGGAAAAGACTCTGATGCTGGGAGGGATTGGGGGCAGGAGGAGAAGGGGACGACAGAGGATAAGATGGCTGGATGGCATCACTGACTCGATGGACGTGAGTCTGAGTGAACTCCGGGAGATGGTGATGAACAGGGAGGCCTGGCGTGCTGCAATTCATGGGGTTGCAAAGAGTCGGACATGACTGAGCGACTGAACTGAACTGAACTGACTGATGCTGCAGTATGCTGAGGACTCAGTGGTCAGACAAAATAAGACCAGAGTATGGACCGGAGTAATTGGAGAAGGTGCCATGGAGAAGTGTTGGGAACACTTCTAAAATAAGAAATATTGGTATTTTAATTCATGATGGAATAAAATATATCTTTGTAGTCCAACACTTCCACTGATATTATGACTACATAGTTGTATGGATATGTAGATACATTGATATAGTGAGACAGAGATTTTTAAAACCTTTAAAGAATATATATGGATGATCAAGGATCATTTGAAAATATGCTAAGCTTTATGAGTTTTTAGAAAACACAAATTAAAAGCACATTGCAATTCTACTACAGAACTATTAGAATGTCTTTAAAAAGTGTCTTTAAAATGTCTTTGAAAAAAAAGATTTGTCATACCAGTATTAGTGATGATTTGGAAAATCTATAACTTGACTTCTGTTGTCAATATAAAAATGACAAAATATACTGGAATTTTGGTGAACATCTTGACAAATTTTTTTAAAAGTTCAGTTTACTCACATTATAGATTAAATGTTATGTATTTGTTTTCCCCTCTAAATACAGCCAAATAACTTGGGAATAATTCAATAGATAACTATAAATGATTCTGAAAAGTGATAAGGAGAATATGAAGTGTCTAGGGACTTCAGGACTTGAAGGTACCACAATGAGTTCCTGCGGGGAGCTGGTGAGGCATTCCACTCGTGACAAAGGTCATGAGGAAGGAGGCTCGGCATACGCAAAGGCGGGATCGAGCCTCAGGAGTCCCCCCGGATATTCTCGAGCATTTTCCCCCAAAAAACCAGAGTCTGCCTACTTTATTGCTTTGTGCTCTCACCTCTGACTTTACTGGGGGCTGTCCCCTACCACCATCTCTCTCTCTCTGTGTCAAAGAGTTAACTTACAGCTCCAATTAATAAAGTTCCTGGGCAATTAGGAGTGTTTAAATCCAAACCCCTCTGATGGCTCTCTAACTCGCCTGACAAGTTTACCCGGACTCCTGCAGCTATGCATACGATTGTTTACAGTCTCCCAGCCTCGAGAGGCATGGGAAGCTTAAGATATTCAAATAGCTTAGAGCCTCTCAGAGAGTTAAAAACTGTCAGAATAAACTAGTAAAGGATTTCATTGATGAGTCAATGCTTGTTGCCAAGTTTTCACATCCCCTGAATTGTATCCTTGAATGTGTATTAATTAATAGTTGGTATATAGAAAAAATAAGTAGTGGCCTTGGTGTTAGTAACTTTAGACCCTTAAGGTAATAAATTCTTTCTTTGTTGTAAACCCATTACACATCCGCCCTATAGGAATGCAATTTTATCTTTGGAAGATGGTGCCAAACCTTGAAATAATTACTCTTAGAGAAAGTAAGTCTTTGTTGATAAGTCCTTGTCAAGAGTCATAAAATGTTAGTAGGCCTTCTGGCCAGAAGATGATGTGAATCACCTAAACCATTTGTATACGGTACATTTGCAGGAAAGAAACCTTGGTTTTTGATAAGAACCAAAGACTGCTGACTTTGCATCCCCTATTATCCTCTATGTGTAACTTAGGGTATAAAAGCCCCTGTTAAAAATAAAGCTACGGGCCTTGTTCACCAGCGCTTGGTCTCCCCATGTCATTCTTTCTTTTAACTTCCAGCTGAGTCTCCATCTGGAGCGCGGAACCCACCACGCTTACTAATCATGCCTGGGCTTCTAAGACCCACTCGAGAAGGAGTCTAGGGTGAGACACCTTCCGCTATTCGAGAGGGCGCCTGCGGCCTACGTAAGTGGTGCAAACTTCTTGTCTTGAAGTTTTATTGGTCTCCCGCGTAAACCAAGCTACTCAGCTTCTTTTCTCCACTGAATTTTCCTACTGAGCTATCCTCATTCTATTGTTCTCTATATCTCTAATTAGCATATAAATAGTCGCCTAGGCCGTCTCTCCTTCGAATACCCTGGATCAGCTGGGGCTGGTCCCCGGCAAGTTCCCAAATATTTTATTAATATTTTATCCCCCACTAGTTCTATGTACAGAAACTAAGAAAAGAGTAAAAGTGATTCCCAACTTCATTATATATATAATATATATATATTATAATATATGTATATATATATAATTCAACGCTTTTCAAAATTCCCAGAAAAGTTTTTTTCTGAGAGAAAGACAAAATTATTCTATAATTCATATTGAAAGTCACAAGTCCCTGAACATCTACAATAATCTTGAAAAAGAAGAATAAAATGAAAGTAATCACCCCATCCAATACTAACACCTACTGTATAGCTACTTAAGACACAATGCTATTGGCAGAATTAATTAAAGAGTCTGACTCCATATTTTGGATATTTTGGCTTTCTGATGGTTCATAGCCTTTACATCCCTTCCTCTTCTCCTTCTGCCACACTTCTGCCTCTTCTCTTCTCCTTCCGGGCAAGCTGATAAAGAAGTCCAGTGACCCAACCATGAAAGCTTCTGCATGGATAATACTCACCTTGTATTCACCCCCAAGTTGTCATAAAAATGCCAAACTTGTCTCCTTTTCCCGCTGTCTGAGATCATTTAAAATATCTCTTTGGGAAATGCCCTTTATATTGAGAGTTGCCATTCTTTGTAAGAGGAGGTAAATAATCTCTCCATGTGAATTTTTTTTATATTGCATATATTGATATTTTATGTACTTCTGTAGCTCATTTAAACATATTTAATGGAATTTGTTACCTTGCATTTTTACATTTAAAACTTATCTTTTATTTACTCTATGAACTTTGTTGGTATAAGGAGATCAGTCCTGGGATTTCTTTGGAAGGAATGATGCTAAAGCTGAAACCCCAGTACTTTGGCCACCTCATGCGAAGAGTTGACTCATTGGAAAAGACTCTGATGCTGGGAGGGATTGGGGGCAGGAGGAGAAGGGGACGAGAGAGGATGAGATGGCTGGATGGCATCACTGACTCGATGGACGTGAGTCTGAGTGAACTCCGGGAGTTGGTGATGGACAGGGAAGCCTGGCCTGCTGTGATTCATGGGGTCGCAAAGAGTCGGACACGACTGAGCAACTGATCTGATCTGATCTGATAAACATATTTATATTTTACATATGTACTTATAAGTTTTCAATTGATCATCATATAAAAGTTCTCTGCAACAAAAATGTTTATAGGTTAATTTTTTTAATGTTTTAATATATTTTGGGTAAGAGAGAAACGTTAATAAATGTAAATAAAAATTTGATATAAAAGTTATCCCTAAATAAAAGTGATGCTTTGAAAATTTACCTAACATATCCATGACTAATATTTCTTTTTGCTGAAACAAAATTGAATTGGATCATTTTCATTCCATTTTTATAAATAAAGATAGCTCAATGTTCTGAATTTCTTCTAAACTATATTTCATTAGTAGTCTAATGGTTTATCATTAAATGTGACGTTTAACAGTTTATTGGAAAACAGTATCATTACTTCCTTTTTCTATTATTTTTAGAAACAATGACGTGAAATTTACTGGGCTTGCAAAAAATTCATTTTCTATCATGAATATTCAACTTTTCAATTTCTGAGAAATACTATAATGATAGAATTTTCAATTATAGTTATCAGTTATAAACATTTTATAAGCATCAGTTCTTCAGTGCTCTCCCTTCTTTATGGTCTACTTCTTACATCCATACATGACTACTGGAAAAACCATAGTTTTGACTATAATGACCTTTGTTGGCAAAGTGACATCTCTGCTTTTTACCATACTGTCTAGGTTTGTCAGCTTTTATGTGTACGACTTTATGTCTGCTTCTGTATACACTACAGTGTGGTAACCACCAAAATTTTAATTTCTCTTCATCACCATGCAGTTCATCCCATTTACCCATTTTCCCTCCCCTTGGCTGCTGCTTCCCATCTGGTAACTACTATTCTGTGTTTATTTTTGTTTGGACTGGTTTGTTCATTTATTTTACTTATTTGTTTGTTCTCATATTTTATATCAAAAGCTTTCAAAATGAGAACATATGCAAAATGATAGTTGAGACACAACTGAGGTTATAATATAATGGGATTGTTTTATAGCACATACATCATATTTTAGAAACTATCATATCAATTTTTATACTTAATTTAAACTACACTTGCCATAAAAAATGGAAATAAGTATTCAGTTAATAATAGTCATAAACAGAAAACCATGATTCACCAAACCGTTGAACTTCATATTTCACTTAAAAAAATCATAAACAATGTAATTTTATTATGTATATTTTTTCCAAACAAATATTTTAAATGCTTTCTTCAATGTAAAATCATTATCCAAGAAGATTTGTCATTTTACTATATGTAATTTTTATTATGAAGTCAATATATTTTTAAACATTGAGGTATCCTTTATGTTTAAATTTTTTTTTAATTTATTTTTTGTTTGTGCTGTTTTTTGAGGCTGTGTGAAGGCTTTCTCTAGTTGCAGTGAGCAGGGAGCTATTCTTCATTGCAGTGGCTTCTATTGTCACAGAGCACAGGCTCTAGGTGCGTGGTCTTCAATAGTTGTGACACACAAGCTCAGTCATTGATGACTTGCAGGCTTTAAAGCTCAGGCTCAGTAGTTGTGGTGCAGGGGCTTAGTTGCTCCAGGGCATGTGGAATCTTCCTGGACCAGGGATCAAACCTATGTCCCCTGCATTGGCAAGTGGATTCTTATCCACTGTACCACCAGGGGAGTCCCAGGGTACTTTATATACAGCATAATGCACAGATCATGAGAGTAGAGTTCTAGCTTTTTCATAAATAAAACACACACTTTTATTTGTTGTTATTAAAATTTTTAAACACATTCTAGTGTTTAAGGCTTTCTACTGCTGGTGGAGTCTGAAGGTTTTTGCAGAAAAACAGAGTACCTATTTTCTTTTCTTTCTTACTGTGTATATTTAGATATACAATTTAATGATTTGCTGTATGTATACATTGTGAAATATTAATAATTACAACAATTAAATCAATTAAATGTCCATGCTGCTGCTAAGTCACTTCAGTCGTCTCCAACTCTGTGTGACCCCATAGACGGCAGCCCACCAGGCTCCCCCATCCCTGAGATTCTCCAAGCAAGAACACTGGAGTGGGTTGCCATTTCCTTCTCCGATTAAATATCCATAACCTCACACAATTGCCATTACCATTTGTGCATGTGTCTGTGTGTATGTTTTATGTATTAGTGAGAAAACTTAGGATATACCCTGTTGGTAAATTTCAAGTATGAAATTCAGTATTTTCACCTACAGTCACTGTCCTATACATTAGATCTCCAGAACTTATCTTGTAAAACTGAAACTTATACACCTTGATAACATCTCTCCATTTCTCCTTTGCCACATACCCTTATTATAACCACCATTCTATAGTCTGTTTCTATACATTTGATTATTTTGGATTCCAAATATAAGTGAGGTCATAAAGTATTTGTCTTTCTGTGCCTGGCTTATTTCACTTAGCATGGTGTCCTCCAAGTCCATTATGTTGTCACAAATAGTAGCATTTCCTTCTTTTCTGAGGATAAATAATATTCTATTGGATGTGTATACAGTTTCTTTGTAGGTTATTCTGTTGATGGACATTTATATCATATCATGTATAATTCAGATACATTCATATCTTAGTTATTGTGAATAATGCCGCATTGTACATAGAAGTGCAGGTATTTTTTCCACCATGGGATTTAAATTCCTTTATGTAAGTTTTATATGGAGGTATAATAGCTGGCTTATATGTTAATTTTAATTTTTAATATATTGAGGAAGTTTATTCAGTTCAGTTGCTCACTCATGTCTGACTCTTTGTGACCCCCATGGACTGCAGCTCACCAGGCTTTCCTTTCCATCACCAACTCCCAGAGCTTGCTCAAACTCATGTTCATCTAGTCAGTGATACCATCCAACCATGTCATCCCCTTCTCCTCCTACCCTCAATCTTTCCCAGCATCAGGGTCTTTTCCAATGAGTCAGTTCTTTGCATCAGGTGGCCAAAGTATTGGAGCTTCAGCTTCAGCATCAGTCTTTCCAATGAATAGTCAGGACAGATTTTCTTTAGGACTGACTGGTTTGATCTCCTTGCAGTCCAAGGGACTCTCAAGAGTCTTATCCAACACCACAGTTCAAAACCATCAATAAGAAGCTTATTACTGTTTTCTATAATGTCTGTATAAATTTACATTCATGTCAACAGTATTTCAGAGTTAACATTTCTCATATCCTCACCAACACTTACTATTTTTGTGTTTTGATTAACAGCCATCCTAAGAGGTAACATTTCATGTTGACTTGTGTTTCCCTGAGGATTAGTGCTATTGAACACACGTTTATACCTTTGGTCATTTGTGTCTCCCTTTATTTTGTTTGTTTGTTTTTTCTATGAGCTCCTTATATATTTTAGACAGTAATTCCTTATCAGAAATAAAGGTTGCAAATATTTTGCTTCCATGTACATGTTAGTCATTTGAATGTCTTATTTGAGAAAAAAAAATCTGTTCTGCTTGTCTTTTTAAAATCAATTTGTGTGGGTTTTATTTATTTATATTTTTGCTATTGAGTTCTATGAGTTCCTTTTATTTTGCTCTTAACCCCTTATCAGATTAAAGGCTTCCAAATATTTTCTCCCATTTTTCAGTTACCTTTTAATTATTTTGATTTTTTTAAATTTAATTTTATTTTTTTTCTTTCTTTTTTATTTATTTTTTTTAGGTTACCTTTTTTTTTTTAACTTTACAATATTGTATTAGTTTTGCCAAATATCGAAATGAATCTGCCACAGGTATACCTGTGTTCCCCATCCAGAACCCTCCTCCCTCCTCCCTCCCTGTACCCTCCCTCTGGGTCATCCCAGTGCACCAGCCCCAAGCATCCAGTATCGTGCATCGAACCTGGACTGGTGACTCGTTTCATACATGATATTATACATGTTTCAATGCTATTCTCCCAAATCTCCCCACCCTCTCCCTCTCTCACAGAGTCCATAATACTGATCTATACATCAGTGTCTCTAAATGGGCCAAAGAACTAAATAGACATTTCTCCAAAGAAGACATACAGATGGCTAACAAACACATGAAAAGATGCTCAACATCACTCATTATCAGAGAAATGCAAATCAAAACCACTATGAGGTACCATTTCATGCCAGTCAGAATGGCTGCAATCCATAAGTCTACAAGCAATAAATGCTGGAGAGGTTGTGGAGAAAAGGCAACCCTCTTACACTGTTGGTGGGAAGGCAAACTAGTACAGCCACTATGGAGACCAGTGTGGAGATTCCTTAAAAAACTGGAAATAGAACTGCCATACGACCCGGTAATCCCAGTGCTGGGCATACACACCGATGAAACCAGAATTGAAAAAGACACGTGTACCCCAATGTTCATCGCAGCACTGTTTATAATAGCCAGGACATGGAAGCAACCTAGATGCCCAGCATCTGTATAATAGGCTCCAGTTTCATCCACCTCATTAGAACTGATTCAAATGTATTCTTTTTAATGGCTGAGTAATACTCCATTGTGTATATGTACCACAGCTTTCTTATCCATTCATCTGCTGATGGGCATCTAGGTTGCTTCCATGTCTTGGCTATTATAAACAGTGCTGCAATGAACATTGGGGTACACGTGTCTCTTTCCCTTCTGGTTTCCTCAGTCTGTATGCCCAGCAGTGGGATTGCTGGATCATAAGGCAGTTCTATTTCCAGTTTTTTAAGGAATCTCCACACTGTTCTCTATAGTGGCTGTACTAGTTTGCCTTCCCACCAACAGTGTAAGAGGGTTCCCTTTTCTCCACACCCTCTCCAGCATTTATTGCCTGTAGACTTTTTTTTTTTTTTTATTCTTCCAATTTTATTTTATTTTTAAACTTTACATAATTGTATTAGTTTTGCCAAATATCAAAATGAATCCACCACAGGTATACATGTGTTCCCCATCCCGAACCCTCCTCCCTCCTCCCTCCCCATACCATCCCTCTGGGCCGTCCCAGTGCACCAGCCCCAAGCATCCAGCATCGTGCATCGAACCTGGACTGGCAACTCGTTTCCTACATGATATTTTACATGTTTCATTGCCATTCTCCCAAATCTTCCCACCCTCTCCCTCTCCCACAGAGTCCATAAGACTGTTCTATACATCAGTGTCTCTTTTGCTGTCTCGTACACCGGGTTATTGTTACCATCTTTCTAAATTCCATATATATGCGTTAGTATACTGTATTTATGTTTTTCCTTCTGGCTTACTTCACTCTGTATAATAGGCTCCAGTTTCATCCACCTCATTAGAACTGATTCAAATGTATTCTTTTTAATGGCTGAGTAATACTCCATTGTGTATATGTACCACAGCTTTCTTATCCATTCATCTGCTGATGGACATCTAGGTTGCTTCCATGTCTTGGCTATTATAAACAGTGCTGCGATGAACATTGGGGTACACGTGTCTCTTTCCCTTCTGGTTTCCTCAGTGTGTATGCCCAGCAGTGGGATTGCTGGATCATAAGGCAGTTCTATTTCCAGTTTTTTAAGGAATCTCCACACTGTTCTCCATAGTGGCTGTACTAGTTTGCATTCCCACCAACAGTGTAAGAGGGTTCCCTTTTCTCCACACCCTCTCCAGCATTTATTGCTTGTAGACTTTTGGATCGCAGCCATTCTGACTGGCGTGAAATGGTACCTCATAGTGGTTTTGATTTGCATTTCTCTAATAATGAGTGATGTTGAGCATCTTTTCATATGTTTGTTAGCCATCTGTATGTCTTCTTTGGAGAAATGTCTGTTTAGATCTTTGGCCCATTTTTTGATTGGGTCATTTATTTTTCTGGAGTTGAGCTGTAGGATTTGTTTGTATATTTTTGAGATTAGTTGTTTGTCAGTTGCTTCATTTGCTATGATTTTCTCCCATTCTTAAGGCTGTCTTTTCACCTTGCTAATAGGTTCCTTTGTTGTGCAGAAGCTTTTAAGTTTAATTAGGTCCCATTTGTTTATTTTTGCTTTTATTTCCAATATTCTGGGAGGTGGGTCATAGAGGATCCTGCTGTGATGTATGTCGGAGAGTGTTTTGCCTATGTTCTCCTCTAGGAGTTTTATAGTTTCTGGTCTTACGTTGAGATCTTTAATCCATTTTGAGTTTATTTTTGTGTATGGTGTTAGAAAGTGTTCTAGTTTCATTCTTTACAAATGGTTAACCAGTTTTCCCAGCACCACTTGTTAAAGAGATTGTCTTTAATCCATTGTATATTCTTGCTTCCTTTGTCAAAGATAAGGTGTCCATATGTGCATGGATTTATCTCTGGGCTTTCTATTTTGTTCCATTGATCTATATTTCTGTCTTTGTGCCAGTACCATACTGTCTTGATAACTGTGGCTTTGTAATAGAGCCTGAAGTCAGGTAGGTTGATTCCTCCAGTTCCATTCTTCTTTCTCAAGATAGCTTTGGCTATTCAAGGTTTTTTGTATTTCCATACAAATTGTGAAATTATTTGTTCTAGCTCTGTGAAGAATACCATTGGTAGCTTGATAGGGATTGCATTGAATCTATAAATTGCTTTGGGTAGTATACTCATTTTCACTATATTGATTCTTCCAATCCATGAACATGATATATTTCTCCATCTATTAGTGTCCTCTTGATTTCTTTCACCAGTGATTTATAGTTTTCTATACATAGGTCTTTAGTTTCTTTAGGTAGATATATTCCTAAGTATTTTATTCTTTCCATTGCAATGGTGAATGGAATTGTTTCCTTAATTTCTCTTTCTGTTTTCTCATTATTTTGATCTTTCATTTACTGTGTGGAAGGCCTTTATTTTTAGATAGCCTCACTTGTTTGTTTTTCATGTTGTTCCTTCTGCTTTTGTGTTGTATCCAAAAAATTATTGCCAACGTCAATCTGGAGGAAATTGTCCCTCATATTTTCTTCTAGGTGTTTTATGGTTTTCTCTCTTTTACTGAAGTCTTTAATCCACTTTAGAGTTAGTTTTTGTGAGTAGAATAAAGACAATACTCCGTTATAATTTTCTTATACTTTAATAAACAATTTTCCCAGGACCATTTATTTAAAAGATTGTCTTTTCTCCACTGAATATTCTTGGTTCTCCTGTCAAATATAAGTTGCCCATATATATGCACATTTATTTCTGGGCTCTGAATTCTGTCTTAGTGATCTATGTGTCTGTTTTATGCTGTTTTGATTGTCATACTTCTGTAATATAATTTGAAACCAAGAACTTTGGTGCCTTCAGCTTTGCTCTTCCTAAGATTTCTTTGGATTTTCAAGGTCTTTTCAGGGTCCATGTAAATTTTAGGATTGTTTTTTCTATTTCTTTGAAAATGATATTTAAATTTTCATAGATATTTCATTGGATCTATAGATGGCTGGATATTTTAACAGTATTATTTCTTGCAATCTGTGAATCAGAATACCTGTCTATTTACCTAGGTCTTCAGTTTCTTTCATCAGTGTCTTATAGTTTTCAGTGTATCTTTCACCTCTTGTTTAAATTTATTCCTAAGTAAATATATTATTGGTTTTGATGCTATTGTAGTTGGGATGGTTTTCTTTATCACTTTTCAGATAATTCATTGTTAGTTTATTGAAACAATATTGATGTTTCTCCTTCTAGTTTTATTGAGATATAATTTACATACAGTAAAATTTAAATTTAAGATGAATAGTAATGATTTGATTTACATATATCATAAAGTTATTACCACAATAAATTTAGTTAGTATTCATCATCTCATATAGAAACAAAATTAAAGGAATACGAAAAATGATTTTCTTCGTGATGTGGACCCTTATAACTTACTCTCTTAACAATTTTCATATGTAACATAGAGCAGTGTTAATCATATTTGTCATGTTGTGTATTAAATCCTTACTATTTATTTATCTTATAAATGGAAGATTGTACCTTTTGGCAGTCTTAACCCATCCCCAACCCCCACTTCCGGAAGCAACAAATCTTATCTATTTTCCTTTGACAATGTTTGTTTGTCCAAGAACAATTGAGCTACAACACTATGTTAGTTCCTGAAGCACAATATAGTGTTTTGATATTTCTTTTTTTTTGTAATTTATTTCTTTTTTAAAATTTTAATTGGAGGCTAATTACTTTACAATATTGTGGTGATTTTTGCCATACATTGACATGAATCAGCCACGGGTGTACATGTGTTCCCAATCCTGACCCTCCATCCCACCTCCCTCCCCATCCCATCCCTTAGGGTCATCCCAGTGCACCAGCCCTGAACACCCTGTCTCATGCATTGAACCTGGACTGGCGATCTATTTTGCATATGATAATATACATATTTCAATGCTATTCTCTCAAATCATCCCACCCTCGCCTTCTCCAAAAGAGTCCAAAAGACTGTTCTTTACATCTGTGTCTCTTTTGCTGTCTCGTATACAGGGTCGTCATTACCACCTTTCTAAATTCCATGTATATGTGTTAATATACTGTATTGGTGTTTTTCTTTCTGACTTACTTCACTTTGTATAATAGGCTCCAGTTTCATCCACCTCATTAGAACTGATTCAAATGCATTCTTTTTAATAGCTGAGTAATATTCCGTTGTGTATATGCACTACAGCTTTCTTATCCATTCGTCTGCTGATGGACATCTAGGTCGCTTCCATATCCTGGCTATTGCAAACAGTGATGCAATGAACATTGGGGTACATGTGTCTCTTTCAATTCTGGTTTCCTCGGTGTGTATGCCCAGCAGTGGGATTGCTGGATCATAAGGCAGTTCCATTTCCAGTCTTTTAAGGAATCTCCACACTGTTTTCCACAGTGACTGTACTAGTTTGCATTCCCACCAATGGTGTAAGAAGGTTCCTTTTTCTCCTCACCCTCTCCAGCATTTACTGTTTCTAGACTTTTTGACAGCAGCCATTCTGACTGCCATGAGATAGTACCTCATTGTGGTTTTGATTTGCATTTCTCTGATAATGAGTGATGTTGAGTATCTTTTCATGTATTTGTTAGCAATCTGTATGTCTTCTTTGGAGAAATGTCTGTTTAGTTCTCTGGCCCATTATTGATTGGGTTGCTTATTTTTCTGGAACTGCAGGAGTTGCTTGTATATTTTTGAGATTAATTCTTTGTCAGTTGCTTCATTTGCTATTATTATCTCCCATTCTGAAGGCTGTCTTTTCACCTTACTTATAGTTTCCTTTGTTGTGCAAAAACTTTTAAGTTTAATTAGGTCCCACTTGTTTATTTTTGCTTTTATTTCCATTACTCTGGGAGGTGGGTCATAGAGAATTCTGCTATGATTTATGTCAGAGAGTGTTTTGCCTATGTTTTCTTCTAGGAGTTTTATAGTTTCTTGTCTTACATTTAGATTTTTAATTCATTTTGAGTTTATTTTTGTCTATGGTGTTAGGAAGTATTCTAGTTTCATTCTTTTACAAGTGGTTGACCAGTTTTCCCAGCACCATTTGTTAAAGAGATTGTCTTTTCTCTCTTGTATAGTCTTGCCTCCTTTGTCAAAGATAAAGTCTCCATAGGTGTGTGGATTTATCTCTGAGCTTTCTATTTTGTTCCATTGATCTATGTTTCTGTCTTTGTTCCAGGACCATACTGTCTTGATGACTGAAGCTTTTCAGTAGAGACTGAAGTCAGGCAGGTTGATTCCTCCAGTTCCATTCTTCTTTCTCAAGATTGCATTGGCTATTTGAGGTTTTTTATATTTCCATACAGATTGTGAAATTACTTGTTCTAATTCTCTGAAAAATACCGTTGGTCGCTTGATAGGGATTGCATTGAATCTATAGATTGCTTTGAGTAGTATACTCATTTTCATTATATTGATTCTTCCAATCCGTGAATATGGTATATTTCTCCATCTATTTGTGTCATCTTTGATCTCTTTCATTAGTGTTTTATAATTTTCTATATATAGATCTTTTGCTTCTTTAGGTAGATTTATTCCTAAGTATTTTATTATTTCCAATTTCAAGTGATCACCACAATAAGTCTAGTTACTATTTGCCATCAGACAAAATATGAGCCTAAAACCTATACTTCACAATTGCATAGGGTGACTTGGATCACCCCAACTTTATACCAGAATAACTGAGTGTTTTTCATATGCTGGCTTGATCCTCAAAACAACACAATAAGGTTAAGCATCTTTTTCTGTATAAATGACAAAGAGAGATGAATGACTCCCCCCCCCCCCAATATTACATATATATGAAATTGTAGAGTTTGTATAAGCTCAACTAATCTGGCCAGGTAGAAATGACAACAAACTTGGTAATTCTTCTAATATTTCTAATACCTCCTCCTCCAAGGAAATAAGACAACATTCAAGAAAAAAAAATCGGGTATAATCCTTTAAGTAAAAATAGAGATTTGTTCATTTTGTTTTGTTTTTAGCTCATCTGTAAATGGTAGTCAAGTTAAATCAATAATTCTTTAAAATTTCATTTAAATTGGCCTCTGCAGATAATGACTTAATGTGCTAGGTTAGGTTTTGGGCTTGATCTGAAGGCAAAGGTGTGGTACTCTCTGAACATATCAAGTATGGCCCCTGACTCTCCTACCATCAACCTCTGCTCTCTGAATCCCAAAATTATGAGAGATCAGATAAACAAAGGGAATTGATGAAGGATCTGAAGGTATATAACCTATGTAATGAAAATGTTTTCATAGAATTTCACCAGTTTTTGATTGCCAGTCCTCTGCATTCACTCACATACCTTGTCTTAAGATGCTTAGTAATAAGCTGGGTACCTTTTGTTTCTGGGCAAGTGTGGCCAGCACCAGTCATTCTTCTGTAAGCTTATGTTTCATGTTGGTTTCTGAGTAATAAATATGTGGCCTCACAGAAAACTGTATTAGCCTTTGCCCTGTTTCATTCTGTACTCCAAGGCCAAATTTGCCTGTTACTCCAGGTATTTCTTGACTTCCTACTTTTATATTCCAGTCCCTTTTATATATTTTGTCTCCAAAATCACTGAAGATGATGACTGCCACCATGAAATTAAAAGATGCTTGCTCCTTGGAAGAAAAGTTATGACCAACATAGGTAGCATATTCAAAAGCAGAGACATTACTTTGCCAACAAATGTCTGTCTAGTCAAAACTTTGGTTTTTCCAGTGGTTATGTATGGATGTGAGAGTTGGACTGTGAAGAAGGCTGAGCGCCGAAGAACTGATGCTTTTGAACTGTGGTGTTGGAGAAGACTCTTGAGAGTCCCTTGGACAGCAAGGAGATCCAGCCAGTCTATCCTAAAAGAAATCAGTCCTGAATATTCATTGGAAGGACTAATGCTGAAGCTGAAACTCCAATACTTTGGCCCCCTGATACGAAGAGTGGACTCATTGGAAAAGACTCTGATGCTGGGAATGATTGAAGGCGGGAGGAGAAGGGGACAACAGAGGATGAGATGGTTGATGGCATCACTGACATGAGTCTAAGTAACCTCCGGGAGTTGGTGATGGACAGGGAAGCCTGGTGTGCTGCAGTCCATGGGGTCGCAAAGAGTCGGACATGACTGAGCGACTGAACTGAACTGAGCTAGCAGAAAAAGGGTTTGACAAATGGGGCCCTTAAGCAAACAGGAGCAGAAGTAGTCAGCCTCTATCACCTCATCATTAGGACATTACCCCTTAGGACACATTGTCATGGTGATTTCAGTTCAGTTCAGTTCAGTTGCTCAGTCGTGTCCAACTCTTTATGACCCCATGAATCGTAGCATGCCAGGCCTCCCTGTCCATCACCAACTCCCGGAGTTCACTCAGATTCACGTCCATTGAGTCAGTGATGCCATCCAGCCATCTCATCCTCTGTCGTCCCCTTCTCCTCTTGCCCCCAATCCCTCCTAGCATCAGAGTCTTTTCCAATGAGTCCACTCTTCGCATGAGGTGGCCAAAGTACTGGGGTTTCAGCTTTAGCATCATTCCTTCCAAAGTAATCCCAGGGCTGATCTCCTTCAGAATGGACTGGTTGGATCTCCTTGCAGTCCAAGGGACTCTCAAGAGTCTTCTCCAACACCACAGTTCAAAAGCATCAGTTCTTCGGCACTCAGCCTTCTTCACAGTCCAACTCTCACATCCATACATAACCACTGGAAAAACCATAGTCTTGACTAGATGGACCTTAGTTGGCAAAGTAATGTCTCTGCTTTTCAGTATGCTATCTAGGTTGGTCATAACTTTTCTTCCAAGGAGCAAGCATCTTTTAATTTCATGGCTGCAGTTACCATCTGCAGTGATTTTGGAGCCCCCAAAAATAAAGTTCTGACACTGCTTCCACTGTTTCCCCATCTATTTCCCATGAAGTGATGGGACCAGATGCCATGATCTTCATTTTCTGAATGTTGAGCTTTAAGCCAACTTTTTTACGCTCCACTTTCACTTCCATCAAAGGTTTTTTAGTTCCTCTTCACTTTCTGCCAGAAGGGTGGTGTCCATTTCACACCAGTCAGAATGGCTACGATCCAAAAATCTACAAGCAATAAATGCTGGAGAGGGTGTGGAGAAAAGGGAACCCTCTTACCCTGTTGGTGGGAATGCAAACTAGTACAGCCACTATGGAGAACAGTGTGGAGATTCCTTAAAAAACTGGAAATAGAACTGCCTTATGATCCAGCAATCCCACTGCTGGGCATACACACTGAGGAAACCAGAAGGGAAAGAGACACGTGTACCCCAATGTTCATCGCAGCACTGTTTATAATAGCCAGGACATGGAAGCAACCTAGATGCCCATCAGCAGATGAATGGATAAGAAAGCAGTGGTACATATACACAATGGAGTATTATTCAGCCATTAAAAAGAATACATTTGAATCAGTTCTAATGAGGTGGATGAAACTGGAGCCTATTATACAGAGTGAAGTAAGCCAGAAGGAAAAACACCAATACAGTATACTAACGCATATATATGGAAGTTAGAAGGATGATAACAATAACCCTGTGTACGAGACAGCAAAAGAGACACTGATGTATAGAACAGTCTTATGGACTCTGTGGGACAGGGAAAGGGTGGGAAGATTTGGGAGAATGGCATTGAAACATGTAAAATACCATGTATGAAACGAGATGCCAGTCCAGGTTCGATGCACGATACTGGATGCTTGGGGCTAGTGCACTGGGACGACCCAGAGGGATGGTATGGGGAGGGAGGAGGGAGGAGGGTTCAGGATGGGGAACGCATGTATATCTGTGGTGGATTCATTTTGATATTTGGCAAAACTAATACAATTAAGTTTAAAAATTAAATAAAAAAAAAAAAACAGAAGGGTGGTGTCTTCTGCATATCTGAGGTTATTGATATTTCTCCTGGCAATCTTGATTCCAGCTTGTGCTTCTTCTAGCCCATCGTTTGTCATGATGTACTTTGCATATAAGTTATATAAGCAGGGTGACAATATACAGCCTTGACGTACTCCTTTTCCTATTTGGAACCAGTCTGTTGTTCCATGTCCAGTTTTAACTCTTGCCTCCTGACTTGCGTACAAATTTCTCATTTTTTTTTTTTTTTTTTTACCTCTACCCAACAAGACTGTGTCCAAGTCAATTTAGAGACTATTTGTTCCATGGCATACATGATACATTGAAAGACCATTATCTGGAGGGTCAAATCTCTGAAAGGATGCAGGTTAATGTCCTGGAGTTCATTGTCAGAGTCTTCTGCAAATCCTATTTTCAGAGGTGTCAAAGAGGCTGTTTTCTGCACATTAGATAGTTTTTTGCTTATACATGTGTGTGTGCCAGTCACGTTTGACTCTTTGTGACCCCGTGGACTGTAGTCCGCCAAGCTCTTTTGTCCATGGAATTTTCCAGGAAATAATACTGGAGTGGTTGTCATTTTTGACTCCAAAGGATCTTCCCAATCCAAGGATGAACCTGCCTCTCTTGCATCTCCTACTTTGGCAGGTGAATTCTTTACCATTTTGCCACCTGGGAAGCCCAATGGTAGATAGATATAAAGATATTTCAAGTCTAAAATTCTGTTAAGGAAATTAAAAAATTAATAAACAGAGTTATGGATAAATTAATTCTGCAGACTCTTTAGACTACTAAATATTGTTGTTGAGAAACTATTATTTGTCAGAGTCTGTTAACCTTTGTATTTATATCACTGTATTTGTTTATGTGTGAGGGAGAGCTACTTTATTTCCTATGCATAAGTCTTCAGGCTCCAGTGAGGAAAACATCTTTTATTGTTTGACTCTTTTAATATCTTTTTGTGAATAGAATTAGGCTCAAAGAACATGGAGGAAAGAACTCAGGATAGTTGGTTGAAGATAGGGAGAGGAGTAATTTAAGATTCTTGTTTCCTGAACAAACCAGAAACTATTTTTGAAAATTATCTATTTTTCTTCTCTTATAAATTTGGGTGTCCTGACTGCCATTCATGTACAGTCAACCACTTTTATTCTCAATCTACTAGAGCTGTCTCAAATGGAGTATGTTATCTCGGGGTATGTGTTAATCTTCTTATTGAGAGAGTTAACTTAGACAGGTTGATAGGGATTCCAAGGCACCTTTAATGAGGAGGTGAACATTCTTTCTTTTTCACATTCTTTTGCATTAGTCACATAGGCCTTGCAAGGAACAATATCTCTTGATCAAGGACATCTTTTTTAAGCTCAAGATACATATTGTGGGAAAAGAGATCTGGCAAAACTTTCATAACCTTTAGGCATTCTTTTTTATCTATTCTCAGCAGTCAGGTGAAAAGTATATAATGCCCTGCTTAAACTAGTGAGGCAGCTGTTCTCCTATCCCCTTCCAGTATCTTTTGCTGAAGCTTTCACTAACTTTTTATTTTATTATTATTATTATTGTTTTTACTTTACAATATTGTATTGGTTTTGCCATACATCAGCATGCATCCACCATGGGTGTACATGTGTTCCCCATCCTGAACCCTCCTCCCACCTCATTCCACATACCATTCCTCTGGGTCATCCCAGTGCACCAGCCCCAAGCTTCCTGTATCCTGCATCAACCTGGACTGGTGATTTGTTTCTTATACGATATTATACATGTTTCAATGCCATTATCCCATATCATCCACCACCTCCACCCACTCACAGAGTCCAAAAGACTGTTCTATACATCTGTGTCTCTTTTGCTGTCTCGCATACAGGGTTATCATTACCATCTTTCTAAATTCCATATATACGTGTTAGTATACTGTATTGGTGTTTTTCTTTCTGGCTTACTTCACTCTGTATAAAAGGCTTTGGTTTCATCCACCTCATTAGAACTGATTCAAATGTATTCTTTTAATGGCTAATACTCCATTGTGTATATGTACCACAGCTTTCTTTTCCATTCCTCTGCTGATGGACATCTAGGTTGCTTCCATATCCTGGCTATTATAAACAGTGTTGCGATGAACATTGGGGTACACGTGTCTCTTTCAATTCTGGTTTCCTCAGTGTGTATGCCCAGCAGTGGGATTGCTGGGTTATATGGAAGTTATATTTCCAGTTTTTTAAGGAATCTCCACACTGTTCTCCATAGTGGCTGTACTAGTTTGCATTCCCACCAACAGTGTAAGAGGGTTCCCTTTTCTCCACACCCTCTCCAGCTTTATTTCTTGTAGACTTTTGGATCGCAGCCATTCTGACTGGCATGAAATGGTACCTCATTGTGGTTTTGATTTGCATTTCTCTGATAATGAGTGATGTTGAGCATCTTTTCATGTGTTTGTTAGCCATCTGTATGTCTTCTTTGGAGAAATGTCTATTTAGTTCTTTGGCCCATTTTTTGATTTGGTCGTTTATTTTTCTGGAATTGAGCTGCAGGAGTTGCTTGTATATTTTTGAGATTAGTTGCTTGTCAGTTGCTTAATTTGCTATTATTTTCTCCCATTCTGAAGGCTGTCTTTTCACTTTGCTTATAGTTTCCTTTGTTGTGCAGAAGCTTTTATTTTTAATTAGTCCCCATTTGTTTATTTTTGCTTTTATTTCCAATATTCTTGGAGGTGGGTCATAGAGGATCCTGCTGTGATTTATGTCGGAGAGTATTTTGCCTATGTTCTCCTCTAAGAGTTTTATAGTTTCTGGTCTTATGTTTACATCTTTAATCGATTTTGAGTTCATTTTTGTGCATGGTGTTAGAAAGTGTTCTAGTTCATTCTTTTACAAGTGGTTGACCAGTTTTCCCAGCACCACTTGTTAAAGAGATCATCTTTTCTCCATTGTATATTCTTGCCTCCTTTGTCAAAGATAAGGTGTCCATATGTGTGTGGATTTATCTCTGGGCTTTCTATTTTGTTCCATTGATCTGTATTTCTGTCTTTGTGCCAGTACCATACTGTCTTGATGACTGTGGCTTTGTAGTAGAGCCTGAAGTCAGGCATGTTTATTCCTCCAGTTCCATTCTTCTTTCTCAAGATAGCTTTGGCTATTCAAGGTTTTTTGTATTTCCATACAAATTGTGATATTATTTGTTCTAACTCTGTGAAAAATACCATTGGTAGCTTGATAGGGATTGCATTGAATCTATAGATTGCTTTGAGTAGTATACTCATTTTCACTATATTGATTCTTCTGATCCATGAACATGGTATATTTCTCCATCTATTAGTGTCCTCTTTGATTTCTTTCACCAGTGTTTTATAGTTTTCTATATATAGGTCTTTAGTTTCTTTAGGCAGATATATTCCTAAGTACTTTATTCTTTTCATTGCAATGGTGAATGGAATTTTTTCCTTATTTCTCTTTCTATTTTCTCATTATTAGTGTATAGGAATGCAAGGGATTTCTGTGTGTTGATTTTATATCCTGCATCTTTACTATATATATTGATTAGCTCTAGTAATTTTCTGGTGGAGTCTTTAGGGTTTTCTATGTAGAGGATCATGTCATCTGCAAACAGTGAGAGTTTTACTTCTTTTCCAATTTGGATTCCTTTTATTTCTTTTTCTGCTCTGATTGCTGTGGCCAAAACTTCCAAAACTATGTTGAATAGTAGTGGTGAGAAGGGGACCCTTGTCTAGTTCCTGACTTTAGGGGAAATGCTTTCAATATTTCATCATTGAGGATAATGTTTGCTGTGGGTTTGTCATATATAGCTTTTATTATGTTGAAGAATGTTCCTTCTATTCCTGCTTTCTGGAGAGTTTTTATCATAAATGGATGTTGAATTTTGTCAAAGGCTTTCTCTGCATTTATTGAGATAATCATATGGCTTTTTATTTTTTCAGTTTGTTAATGTGGCGTATTACATTGATTTATTTGTGGATATTGAAGAATCCTTTCATCCCTGGGATAAAGCCCACTTTGTCATGGTGTATGATCTTTTTAATGTGTTGTTGGATTCTGATTGCTAGAATTTTATTAAAGATTTTTGCATCTATGTTCATCAGTGATATTGGCCTGTAGTTTTCTGTTTTTGTTGCATCTTTGTCAGGTTTTGGTATTAGGGTGATGAATTTGGAAGTTTAACTTCCTCTGCAATTTTCTGGAAGAGTTTGAGTAGGATAGGCATCAGGTCTTCTCTAAATTTTTGGTAGAATTCAGCTGTGAAGCCATCTGGACCTGGGCTTTTATTTGCTGGAAAACTTCTGATTACAGTTTCAATTTCCGTGCTTGTGATGGGTCTGTTAAGATTTTCTATTTCTTCCTGGTTCAGTTTTGGAAAGTTGTACTTTTCTAAGAATTTGTCCATTTCTTCCACATTGTCCATTTTATTGGCATATAATTGCTGATAGTAGTTTCTTAGGATCCTTTATATTTGTGTGTTGTCTGTTGTGTTCTCTCCATTTTCATTTCTAATTTTATTGATTTGATTTTTCTCCCTTTGTGTCTTGATGAGTCTGGCTAATGATTTGTTAATTTTATTTATCCTTTCAAAGAAACAGCTTTTGGCTTTGTTGATTTTTGCAATGGTCTCCTTTGTTTCTTTTGCACTTATTTCTTCCCTAATCTTTAAGATTTCTTTCCTTCCACTAACCCTGGGGTTCTTCATTTCTTCCTTTTCTAGTTGTTTTAGGTGTAGAGTTAGGTTATTTATTTGACTTTTTTCTTGTTTCTTGAGGTATGCCTGTATTGCTATGAACTTTCCCCTTAGCACTGCTTTTACAGTGTCCCATTGGTTTTGGGTTGTTGTGTTTTAATTTTCATTCGTTTCTATTCATATTTTTTTTATTTTATTTTATTTTTAAACTTTACAATATTGTATTAGTTTTGCCAAATATCGAAATGAATCTGCCACAGGTATACCCGCGTTCCCCATCCTGAACCCTCCTCCCTCCTCCCTCCCCTACCCTCCCTCTGGGTCGTCCCAGTGCACCAGCCCCAAGCATCCAGTACCGTGCATCGAAACTGGACTGGCGACTCGTTTCATACATGATATTATACATGTTTCAATGCTATTCTCCCAAATCTCCCCACCCTCTCCCTCTCCCACAGAGTCCATAAGACTGATCTATACATCGGTGTCTCTTTTGCTGTTCTTTTTGATTTCTTCTGTGACTTGTTGGTTATTCAAAAGAGTGTTGTTCAGCCTCCATATGTTGGATTTTTTTATTATTTTTTCTCCTATAATTGAGATCTAATCTTACTGCATTATGGTCAGAAAAGATGCTTGGAATTATTTCAATTTTTCTGAGTCTACCAAGACTAGGTTTATGGCCCAGGATGTTATCTATCCTGGAGAGGGTTCCATGTGCGCTTGAGAAAAAGCTGAAATTGATTGTTTTGGGGTGAAATGTCCTATAGATATCAATTAGGTCTAACTGGTCTATTGTGTCATTTAAAGTTTGTATTTCTTTGTTAATTTTCTGTTTAGTTGATCTATCCATAGGTGTGAGTGGGGTATTAAAGTCTCCCACTATTACTGTATTATTGTTCACTTCCCCTTTCATACTTTTTAGCATTTGTCTTGCATATTGTGGTGCTCCTATGTTGGGTGCATATATATTTATAATTGTTATGTCTTCTTGGGTTGATCCTTTGATCATTATGTAGTGTCCTTCTTTGTCTCTTTTTACAGCCTTTGTTTTAAAGTCTATTTTATCTGATATGAGTATTGTTACTCCTGCTTCTTTTGATCTCTGTTTGCATGGAATATATTTTTCCAGCCCTTCACTTTCAGTCTGTATGTGTCCCCTGTTTTGAGGTGGGTCTCCTGTAGACAACATATATAGGCGTCTTGTTTTTGTATCCATTCAGCCAGTCTTTGTCTTTTGGTTGGGGCATTCAACCCATTTACATTTAAGGTAATTACTGATAAGTATGATCCCATTGCCATTTACTTTATTGTTTTGGGTTCGAGTTTATACACCATTTTTGTGTCTCCTGTCTAGAGAATATCCTTTAGCATTTGTTGGAGAGCTGGTTTGGTGGTGCTGAATTCTCTCAGCTTTTGCTTGTCTGTAAAGCTTTTGATTTCTCCTTCATATTTGAATGAGATCCTTGCTGGGTACAGTAATCTGGGCTGTAGGTTATTTTCTTTCATCAGTTTAAGTATGTCTTGCCATTCCCTCCTGGCCTGAAGAGTTTCTATTGAAATATCAGCTATTATCCTTATGGGAATCCCTTGTGTGTTATCTATTGTTTTTCCCTTGCTGCTTTTAATATTTGTTCTTTGTGTTTGATCTTTGTTAATTTGATTAATATGTGTCTTGGGGTGTTTTGCCTTGGGTTTATCCTGTTTGGGACTCTCTGGGTTTCTTGGACTTGAGTAATTATTTCCTTCCCCATTTTAGGGAAGTTTTCAACTATTATCTCCTCAAGTATTTTCTCATGGTCTTTCTTTTTGTCTTCTTCTTCTGGGACTCCTATGATTCGAATGTTGTGGTGTTTAATATTGTCCTGGAGGTCTCTGAGATTGTCCTCATTTCTTTTAATTCATTTTTCTTTTTTCCTCTCTGATTCACTTATTTCTACTCTTCTATCTTCTATTTCACTAATTCTATCTTCTGCCTCCATTATTCTACTATTTGTTGCCTCCAGAGTGTTTTTGATCTCATTTATTGCATTATTCATTATATATTGACTCTTTTTTATTTCTTCTGGGTCCTTGTTAAACCTTTCTTGCATCTTCTCAATCCTTGCCTCCAGGCTATTTATCTGTGATTCCATTTTTATTTCAAGATTTTGGATCATTTTCAGTATCATTATTCGGAATTTTTTATCAGGTAGATTCCCTATCTCTTCCTCTTTTGTTTGGTTTGGTGGGCATTTATCCTGTTCCTTTACCTGCTGGGTATTCCTCTGTCTCTTCATCTTGTTTATATTGCTGAGTTTGGGGTGGCCTTTCTGTATTTTGGCAGTTTGTGGAGTTCTCTTTATGATGGAGTTTCCTCACTGTGGGTGGGATTGTATAGGTGGCTTGTTAAGGTTTCTTGGTTAGGGAAGCTTGTGTCGGTGTTCTGGTGGGTGGAGCTGGATTTCTTATCTCTGGAGTGCAATGAAGTGTCTAGTAATGAGTTATGAGATGTCAGTGGATTTGGAGTAACTTTGGGCAGCCTGTATATTGGAGTTCAGGGCTGTGTTCCTGTGTTGCTGGAGAATTTGCATAGTATGTCTTGCTCTGGAACTTGTTGGCCCTTGGATGGTACTTGGTTTCAGTGTAGGTATGGAGGTATTTGATGAGCTCCTATCAGTTAATGTTCCCTGGAGTCAGGTGTTCTTTGATGTTCTCAGGATTTGGACCTAAGCCTCCTGCTTCTGGTTTTCAGTCTTATTTTTACAGTAGTCTCAAGACTTCTCCTTCTGTACAGCACCTTTGATAAAGCATCTCTTTTCAAAGACAATGGGCTGCTTTCTGGGTGCTTTGTGTCCTCTGCCGGCATTCAGAAGTTGTTTTGTGGATTTTTCTCAGCATTTAAATGTTCTTTTGATGAATTTGCAGGAGAGACAGTGGTGTCCCCATCCTATTCCTCTACCATCTTAGGACCACCTGCCTTTTTATTTTAATAAAATCTCTGCTTCACAACTCTCTGAGTGACTGAGGTGGCATATTTGGTTCCAGAGAAATTCTTCTCCTTTGGAGACCATGAATCCAGCACCATTCACCATAAGCTATCCTTATCACTGGAAATGTTCAAGGAGAAGTCACTAATATCTTGTGGAGGATGCAACATTGGGGTGGAAAAGAACTGTAATGATAATTTTCACTATTCTCTGTAATAAAGATTGTTGTTTTGAAAAATAACAGGCTTTAAATGATAGTGTTTGCAACAGGTTAGATGTTGCTATAGGAGTAGAGGAATTGGTTATTCCTGAGCTTTTAGCCTGAAAGAGTGAGGAGATACTAACTCTTAGGAAACATGAAAAGTGAACCAACATGAGAAAATCAGTGACAAGTTTAGTCTTGACACACCAAGCTCAAAGAAGAAGCAGACACTTGCAGCAGTAAGTTAGAAATATTGCCTTGGGTTCTACATTCATCTTCAGTTTATAAACTTTGAAGTACCCCAAATTAGTAAATATAATAGGAGCACATGATAGATTTAATAAGAAGAATATAATCTATAAAAAGAAAAGAAGATGAATAAGACCTTGAGAAATGTCCATTGGTGGACAAAAGAAAGGGGAAAAAATGGCCAGGAAGAGAATCACAGAGTAGAGTGTTCTTGTGGAATAGAAGAGGAACTAAAGAGCCTCTTGATGAAGGTGAAAGAGAGTGGGAAAAGTGGCTTAAAACTCAACATCCAAAAAACTAAAATCATGGCATCCAATCCCATCACTTTATGGCAAATGGATGGGGGAATAATGCAAAGTGACAGACTTTATTTTCTTGGGCTCCAAATTCACTGTAGCTGGTGACCTCAGCCATAAAATTAAAAGATGATTGCTTCTGGGCAGAAAAGCTATGAAAAACATAAAAAGCATATTAAAAAAAACAGGGACATTACTTTGCTGATAAAGGTCCATGTAGTCAAAGCTATGGATTTTATAGTAGTCACATATGGATGTGAGAGTTGGACCATGAAGAAGGCCAAGCACCAAAGAATTGATGCTTTTGAACTGTGGTGTTGGAGAAGACTCTTGAGAGTCCCTTGGACTTCAAGGAAATCAAACCAGTCAATCCTAAAGGAAATCGACCCTGAATATACATCAGAGGGACTGATCCTGAAGCTGAAATTCCAATACATCGGCCACCTGATGCAGAGAGCTGACTCATTAGAAAAGACATTGATGCTGGACAAGATTGAAGGCAGGAGGATAAGGGGACAACAGAGGATGAGATGGTTGGATGGCATCACCAATTCAAGCTCTGAGAGATGGTGAATGACAGGAAGTCTGGAGTGCTGCAGTCTAAGGCGTTGCAAAGAGTCGGATACGACTGAGCGACTAAACAGCAAACAAGGCATTAGAAATTTTCAGAAAGGAGAGGATGTTGAGAAACAAGAAAAAGTACTTTAGTAATGAAATGAAATGGAATGAGATGTTTTTATACTATTTTTTTAATCTTATGGATATATCTGTATGTATATATGTGTGTGTGTGTGTGTGTGTGTGTGTGTGTGTATACATAAAGGTATGTATGTATATGTTTGTACATACATATATATGACCATGTGGCATGACTTTCAGGCATCTTAGTTCCCCAACCAGGGATCAAACCTGATCCCACAGCAGTGAAAGTGTGGAATCCACACCAATGGACTGCCATGGAATTTCTCAGTTCTCTTTATATTTACCCTACTTGAATTTGTTGATCTTTTGGGAGGTGTACAGTTGTTTTTTTCAATAAATTTGGGGAAATTTTCAGTCATATTTCTTCAACTTTATCTCTTTTCTCTCCTCTGATTTCTTCAATAGTCTTATTTTGGTATGTTTAACAGTGTCTTACATTTCTCAGAGTCTCTACATATATCTTCATTTGTTTTTCTCTGTAATCGTTGGTGTTCATAATCTTTATCAGTCTAACTCCAGGTTCACTAATTCTTCAACCAGTTCATCTCTATTGTTGAGCATGTCTAAATGATTTTTAATTTTCAGTTCTTATAATTTTCAAGTCCAGTGTTTCCATTTATTCCTTTTTTTTATTGTATTTCTTTATTGGTATTCTGTAGTTTATCCAAATTGTTATGATATCTTACTTTACTTCCTTAATCGTGTTCTTGTTTAGCTTTTTTAAAGTTATTTGAGTATATTTGTAATAGATACTTGGAAGCTTTTGACTTTAAAATATAGTCATACTCATGGACAGTTTTTATTTTTACCTTGTTTATTTTTCTGATAATGGGCAGTATCTTCTTATTTCTTTCCATGTCTCCTATTTTTGTTGTTGTTGTTGATGATGAAAACTGAGTATTTTGGATAATACATCTTAGAAACTCTGGTTTTTGGTCCTTCTTCTTCAAACACACACAAACACTTCCCCTTTTTTCTGTTATTCACTTTTATATCTGGTTAGTGACTGACTTGATTATTTTATCAAATTATAGCCCCCTCCTAATGTGTTAGGTCTCTGATGTTATTCTTCAGGGGCACAGCTTGATAAAGCTCATGATCACCTTGGATGAAAGTGGTTTTAATAACACTCAATTTGAATGTCTTTTTCCTAGCCGTATACACCTACTAACTTGATGATTGCTTTATTATTTCAAATTTACCCTGTAATATAATTTTCTCCATAAAAGAATAAAACAAATTCTGCCCCCTTTGGGGTACTAGATCCTGATATCAGTGTTTGAGATTTATTCTGACCCAGGGAGGACTCCGCCTGCCTGTCTCTTTCCTTTATATAGATAGCTCCTTGGATGAGGCCGAGACATTGAGGTAGAGCAGACTTATCTGGGGACATTGACCAACAATATGACTGAACCTTTTAGCAGTCTTTTATCAGTTCAGAGTCTCCTCTGTGCTCTCATATAACTGTGAAAAATTTAATCTGTGTTATATCATAATTGTCTGTCTCTACACAAGAAGAATGTGAGTTTCTTGAGAGTAAAATCTATATATTTTGTGTCTTTGTGTTCACCATGGTACAGCACATTCTTGAACACTTATTTCTAAATATCTAGAGAAAAAAGAAATGGCCACTTTTTGCATTTAGGTGGAGAACAGAAGCCACTTATCTTCTGTTTAATGCCTTTATTGATTCTTTATTTTAATACTTTATTGACAGAGTATATATCTAACAGTTTCCCATTAAGAGACTTTCCTAGTTAGAAAAATTTGAAATGTCTAATTATAAACAGGGCCAAAAAAAAAGTCTTTTAATCCTGATCCATCTCTTAGGTTGTTGAAGGAACATATAGTCTAAAGGGGAAAAGGCGAGTTTCACATGTATTCTTAAGTATGGAGTTATAGTTATTCATTTAATTGCCATATGCTAATACTCTGTTTGAGGATTCTGCAATCTATCTATTGCATTATTTGTGAATATTTGAGTAATTCTCAGCTTTGAATTATTGCAAATATTCCTTCTATGAACACTATAATACATGTCTCATGGTACACTTGTGCATCAATTACCTAGAAGGTATACCTAAGAGTAGAAAACTGGGCCATGAGGTAAGAGTATCTACAAAATAAGTATAAGTATACAAAATAAGTATAATAGCATGGTGCATTCTAAAGTACCAGGATCAGTATACCTTGTCACCAGAATCATAAAATAGTCCACAGCTTCATTCACTTGTGAATCTATTCTTGAAATTCAAAACAAATAGGAGGCTGTGTTGTGGTATTTCATTGGGATTTTAATGTTCATTATCATCCTTATTAATGAGATTAAACACATTTTCACACGTTTATTGGACATTGCAGTATTTTCTTTTATGAAGGATCTATTTATAAGTCTTGACCATTGTTACTATTGACTGGATTGTCGATTGTTTTATTTTTGCTAGTGATTTTTGTATACACTATGTAAGAGCCTTTTCCCAATAATAGATGAGGCATCCATTTTCTCTCATTCTATGTATTTATTTACTTGTCATATTATAAAATAAAACATAGATACAGAACATCAACCAAATAAATCCATAACTTAGTGAATTTTTGTGAGGCAAACATCTCTATAAATACAACTCAAAGCAAGAAAAGAAACTTTTCTAGCCAGGAATCCCTCCAGGTGTCCCTCTGTATTCGTCCCCCATCCTCCAAAAGTAACCACTACTCCCAATGTTACATTAGTTTCTTAAATTTCTTTTTAGTTTTATGAGTCTTATCTATCTTTTTGCTGAATGGTGCTTTTTAGATGAACAAAATTTCTCAAGTTCAATGTAATTTCTTTCATTCCCAAATAAGAGTGTTTTGTCCAGTTTAAGCAACCTTTTCTGAATCTAATGTTATTGTGAAGGTATACTTTTACATCATCCTTTAAGGAATTCATTGTTTGCACTTGAAATTTAGGGTCTGATATTCAGAAATGATTTTTTGCTGTGTATGCATAGGGTTTCTTTTTTTGTATATAAATATTCTATTTTCCTAGAATAAGTTTTTAAAAAGCCTGCTGTTTTCTCATTGCTATATAAAGGTATATTTGTTCAAGTAAGTTTTCAGGTGTGCATGTGAGTTCAGCAGCTCTCTCTTCCTGTCTTTTGGTTTGTTTGTCACCTGGGTCAGTAGTTGCATAATTCTTGCTGTTCAGGCTAAGTCATGCCTGACTCTTTGCAACTTTGTGGACTGCAACATGCCAGGTTCCTCTGACCTCTACTATCATGCAGAGTTTGTTCAAAGTTAAATTCATTGAGTCGGTGATGCTATCTAACCATCTCATCCTCTGACAACTCCTTCTCCTTTGCCTTCCTTTTTCCCAGGATTAGAATCCTTTCCAATGAATCGGCTGGCTCTTCACATCAGGTGGCCAAAGTATTGAACCTTCAGCTTCAGCATCAGTCCTTCCAATGAATATTCAGGGTTGATTTCCCTTAGAATTTATTGGTTTGATCTCTTTACAGTCCACGGGAATCTCAAGAGTCTTCTCCAGCACCACAATTCAAAAGCATCAGTTCTTTGGTGCTCATCCTTCTTTATGGTTCAATCCTCACCTTTGTTAATGATTACTGAAAAAACCATAGCTTTGACTATAATGGATCTTTGCCAGCACAATGATATCTCTACTTTTTAGTAAGCTATCTAGGTTTGTCATCACTTTCTTTCCAAGGAGAAATTGCCTTTTAATTTCATTGCTGCAGTCACCATCTGCAGTGATTTTGGAGCCCAAGAAAATAATACATGTCACTACTTTCACCTTTTCCCCATCTATTTGCCATGAAGTAATGGGACAAGATGCCATGATTTTAGGCAGTTTCAAGCCAGCTTTTTCATTATCCTCTTTCACCTCATCAAGAGGCTCTTTAGCTCCTTTTCACCTTATGCACTTAGGATGATATAATCTGCATATGTGAGGGGGGTGATATTTCTCCTGGTAATCTTGAATCCAGCTTGTGATTCACCCAGCCTGGTATTTCACATGATGTAATCTGCATATAAGTTAAGTAAGTAATGACAATACATAGCTTTGTTGTAGTTCTTCTTCAAATGTTGAACCAGTCAGTTGTTCCATGTCTGTTTCTAACTGTTGCTTCTTGACCTGCATACAGGTTTCTCAGGAAACAGGTATGGTAGTCTGGTACTCCCATCTCTAAAGAATTTTCCAAAGTTTGTCGTGATCCATACAGTCAAAGTCTTGAGAATAGTCAGTGAAGTAGAAGCAGATTTTTTTTTCTGGGATTCCCTTGATTTTTCTATGATCCAATGGATATTAGTGATTTGATCTTGATTCCTCTGCCTCTTTGAAACCCAACTTGAATATCTGGAAGTTCTTGATTCACATATTATTGAAGCCTTGCTTGAAGAAGTTAAGCCATAACCTTGCTAGCATGTGAAATGAGTGCAATTGTATGGTAGTTTGAGCATTCTTTGGCATTGTTCTTCTTTGGGATTGGAATGAAAACTTTTCCAGTCCTGTGGCCACTGTTGAGTTTTCCAAATTTGCTGGCATATTGAGTGCAGCACTTTCACAGCATCATCTTTGAGGATTTGAAATAGTTCAGCTGGAATTCCATTATACTCATTAGCTTTGTTTGTAGCAATGCTTCCTAAGGGCCACTTGACTTCATACTCCAGGATGTCTAGCTCTAGGAGAATGACCACACCATAATAGTTATCCAAGTCATTAAAATCTTTCTTGTATAGTTCTTCTGTGTTTACTTGCTACCTCTTCTTAATCTCTTCTGCTTCTGTTAGGTTCTTGCAGTTTCTGTCCTTTATTATGCACATATTTGCATGAAATGTTCTCTTGGTATCTCTAATTTTCTTAAAGAGATCTCTAGTATTTCCATTCTACTGTTACCCTCTATTTCTTTGCATTGTTCACGTAAGAAGGCTTTCTTATCTCTCCTTTCAATTCTTAGGAAATATGCATTCAGTTGGGTACATCTGTCCCTTTCTCCTTTGCCTTTTGCTTCTTTTCTTTTCTCAGCTATGTTAGGCCTCCTCAGACAACCACTTTGCCTTCTTGCATTTCTTTTTCTTGGTGATGGTTTTGGGCACCGCCTCCTGTATAATGTTACAAACTTCTGCCCATAGTCCTTCAGGCACTCTGTCTACCAAATCTAATCCCTTGAATTCATTTGTCACCTCCACTGTATAATCATAAGAGATTTGATTTAGGTCATACCTAAATCAAAAAGTAGGTTTACCCTACTTTCTTCAATTTCAGCCTGAATTTTTCGATAATGACCTGATTATCTGAGCCACAGGCAGCTTCAGGTCTTGTTTTTGCTGACTTGATGGAGTCAGAAGTATAGAGTTCTCCATCTTGTTACAAAGAATATAATCAATCTGATTTCAGTATTGACCATCTGGTAATGTCCATGTGTACAGTCCTCTCTTGGGTTGTTTGTTTGAACACACTATGACTATTGTGTTCTCTTGACAAAACTGTTAGCCTTTGCCCTATTTCATTTTATTTATTTATTTTTTTTTCTAATTTTATTTTATTTTTAAACTTTACATAATTGTATTAGTTTTGTCAAATATGATAATGAATCCGCCACAGGTATACATGTGTTCCCCATCCCGAACCCTCCTCCCTCCTCCCTCCCCATACCATCCCTCTGGGCCGTCCAGTGCACCAGCCCCAAGCATCCAGCATCGTGCATCGAACCTGGACTGGCAACTCGTTTCCTACATGATATTTTACATGTTTCAATGCCATTCTCCCAAATCTTCCCACCCTCTCCCTCTCCCACAGAGTCCATAAGACTGTTCTATACATCAGTGTCTCTTTTGCTGTCTCGTATACAGAGTTATTGTTACCATCTTTCTAAATTCCATATACATGCGTTAGTATACTGTATTTATGTTTTTCCTTCTGGCTTACTTCACTCTGTATAATAGGCTCCAGTTTCATCCACCTCATTAGAACTGATTCAAATGTATTCTTTTTAATGGCTGAGTAATACTCCATTGTGTATATGTACCACAGCTTTCTTATCCATTCATCTGCTGATGGACATCTAGGTTGCTTCCATGTCCTGGCTATTATAAACAGTGCTGCGATGAACATTGGGGTACACGTGTCTCTTTCCCTTCTGGTTTCCTCAGTGTGTATGCCCAGCAGTGGGATTGCTGGATCATAAGGCAGTTCTATTTCCAGTTTTTTAAGGAATCTCCACACTGTTCTCCATAGTGGCTGTACTAGGTTGCATTCCCACCAACAGTGTAAGAGGGTTCCCTTTTCTCCACACCCTCTCCAGCATTTATAATTTGTAGACTTTTGGATCGCAGCCATTCTGACTGGTGTGAAATGGTACCTCATAGTGGTTTTGATTTGCATTTCTCTGATAATGAGTGATGTTGAGCATCTTTTCATGTGTTTGTTAGCCATCTGTATGTCTTCTTTGGAGAAATGTCTATTTAGTTCTTTGGCCCATTTTTTGATTGGGTCGTTTATTTTTCTGGAGTTGAGCTGTAGGAGTTGCTTGTATATTTTTGAGATTAGTTGTTTGTCGGTTGCTTCATTTGCTATTATTTTCTACTCCAAGGCCAAACTTGCCAGTTTATCTCTTGACTTCCTACATAATTAGTTGTAAAATTAGTCTTGATATTTAGTAAAACAATTCATGTTAACTTGTTTTTCATGAATGTCTTGGCTATTTCAAATCCATATACATTTGAAATTATTAATACCTCATAGTTTTCATATACAAAAAAGGAAACTACTGGAGTACCCATTGGGATATTTTTGGAATATACATCTGTATGGAGAGAACTGATATCTGTACATCATTGAGTCTTCTAACCCATGATATTATATATGTCATAATTTCCAGAGTATTTCTTATTTTCTTCTGGATAATACAAAAATTTGATATTGTTTTTGTCTAGTTTCCTTCATTATACACTGTATATCTGCCAGAATTAATGCAAAGCAACTTTTATTGCTCTATCCATCAATAGCATGACATGATTTGTTTTTTAAACATTTGTTATTTAATACTTTCATCTTACAGAAAAAAAGAGGTTATTTCTAGACCTGAATATGAATTTCCCCAGGAAAAGAACATGTAGGCTCTACTGTCCTACTTATTTGAATCAATATTTCGAATTATCTTGTATATACATTCAGAAGCTAGCATCTGAGAATGATTGAAGGAAAAAGTCATGAACAGTGTTATCAAAAACCTTTCATAATTTTTATGGCATGGGAATAAAAAACATAGGTTACTAATTCAGATATGCATGAATATAAATTTTTGATTACTCCACAGTGTATCTTCTATTAGAAATGGTTTATCTTGTGGGAGGTTCAAACCAGTGCCTCATAACATTACCTAGAAAAATTCTTCAACTTTTATATCTCTAGATATTTTATACCATCTATTAGTGTAGTGATCATAGGTGTTGGCTTTGTCAATCTTGCTTTTCCCACTTTATCTAATGTCAAAACACCTAGTGATTGATTGGCAGAATCCTAAAATCTGCAGGGACAGATAGCAGAAGTCATTGGACAACTAAGCTAAGAAAATGCTTGTCAAAGCTTATGTCCCAGACTCAGTCACATGATTCCCATATGTCAACCTCTGGAAAAGGCAGATGGTACAGGTTTGTCTACATGTCACAGGGCAAATCCTTCTGTTACATACGGGGACACACAATTATGCTGCAATAATCCAAGATTGTTCATTCAAGGAACTGGACTTTCCTCAAAGAAGGTCTCAAAGAAGGAGAGTGCAATAAGGAAGAGGTACAGGGGGGTGTGGAGACATCTGTCCACCCAAGTTAGACCCATGATGGCCAGATTACCTGTTAAGGTGAGAAGGTAGAGGCAGAAGAAAACCACAAAGGGGAATGTCTGTGCATGTGGGTAAACAGAAAAGCCAACAAGAATGAACTCTTTCAGGACTGTCTGGTTGATCTTCATGGTTTGGACATCTGAAATTCTAAAGAAACAACCAATAAATATTCAGGTTTCCATTATTCTTTGAAATTTTTGTTGTGTTTAAATAAAATGATCAAAATTACAGTTACAACTTTATAGTGTTTAGGAAAATACCATATGTTTGGAGGTAATTTATTTTCCCAAATTTTCTTTCATCTGCATTTCTTTATTGCGCTAACAATTACTGATTACATTTGACTTTTCCTGACCTATTTTTTAAATGATTTTATTGGCTGGTAATTGGAAAAGAAAATAATTCAAGAATATACTCTAATTCATGTACAGATGAAGTGAATAGAGGTTCATAAGGTAATTTAGATTTGGAACACATTCTAAACCCTGAAAGACTACAAAGTTTTTAATAGACAAAGTAGACAAAGTCTGAACCTGCAATACGTGTATGGTAGTTCAGATGACAAGACACATTTTGCCCATGTCTTCAAAGCCAAGACTGGCATGCAAAAAGATGAATGCTAGAGATTCTGTATATCCCTTGATAATTATACATCTGATTTAATCTCATTCTCCTTGAAATTCAGCAGCATGTTGTTTTTCCTTACCTTTAAAATATTCTCTCATGTTTGTATGACATTGAGCTACGTTTTTTTCTTAACCATACATCAGAATACTTAATAGCTCATTTATAGAGACTACATTTTGCCAAATTTGTTCATATCTTTACTGAGTTTACTCTTCAACCATATAGGTGAAATACCTAGGATAACTATGAAATGTATAGGGCAACTGTAATTATTTTATTTATTTTAGAAATAAGATTATTGTATCCATGAAGTGTCATACTTGTAACAGGAATCCAGCTGCTTAAATTTAGTCATATATTCTTTCTATTTATCAATGCTTTTTTTTTTTTTTTTGAGGAAACAGACTATGACCATATAAAGTCTATAGTTCTCAGGGTGATAATATGAAATAGTTCAAGAAGATAATAGTTTCCAATAAATCTTCCATGTACCCATGGAAGTTAATTATTTATTTTAAGTGTTGAATCTATAAACAATTTTTATTGTACTTTGTTATTCAGCAGTGTATAAAATGACCTTGGGCATGGTAATGAACAGAATTTTCACTGTTCCTTAGATTTAGTTCAGACTAAGATTAAGCAACAGTTAGAACTGGACATGGAACAGCACACTGGTTCCAAATACAAAAAGGAGTATGTCAAGGCTGTATATTGTCACCCTGCTTATTTAACTTCTATGCAGAGTACATCATGAGAAATGCTGGGCTGGAAGAAGCACAAGCTGGAATCAAGATTGCCAGGAGAAACATCAATAACCTCAGATATGCAGATGACACCACCCTTATGGCAGAAAGTGAAGAGGAACTAAAAAGCCTCTTGATGAAAGTGAAAGAGCAAAGTGAAAAAGTTGGCTTAAAGCTCAACATTCAGAAAACGAAGATCATGGAATCTGGTCCCATCACTTCATGGGAAATAGATAGTGAAACAGTGGAAACAGTGTCAGACTTTATTTTTGGGGGCTCCAAAATCACTGCAGATGGTGACTGCAGCCATGAAATTAAAAGATGCTTGCTCCTTGGAAGGAAAGTTATGACCAAACTAGATAGCATATTCAAAAGCAGAGACATTACTTTGCCAACAAAGTTCCCTCTAGTCAAGGCTATGGTTTTTCCAGTGGTCATATATGGATGTGAAAGTTGGACTGTGAATAAAGCTGAGCACCAAAGAATTGATGTTTTTAAACTGTGGTGTTGGAGAAGTCTGAGAAACCCTTGAAATGCAAGGAGGTCCCATCAGTCTATCCTAAAGGAGATCAATCCTGGGTGTTCATTGAAAGGACTGATGCTAAAGCTGAAACTCCAATATTTTGGCCACCTCATGAGAAGAGTTGACTCATTGGAAAAGACCCTGATGCTGGGAGGGATTGGGGGCAGGAGAAGGGGATGACAGAGGATGAGATGGCTGGATGGCATCACCAACTCGATGGACATGAGTTTGAGTAAACTTCAGCAGTTGGTGATGGACAGGGAGGCCTGGCGTGCTGCAATTCATGGGGTTGCAAAGAGTCGGACATGACTGAGAGACTGAAATGAACTGAAAATTAAGCACTCTCTGGTAGAATCGATCTGGTCACTGAGAGAGAGGCAACAGGTAAATGGTCTAAATTAAAAATATTTCCTGGAATTAATCAACCTCAGACTCTGCCTTATAGGTCCATTGAAATCTGATGGATTCTCTTGTCCTCTTAGACCTGATGAAACCTTTATTCTTTCAGAGTTATACATGAATCACAAGACCTAACCTTGTCTATGAACCTTTTCATCTTTCCTGTTTCCCTTGTTCACTGTATCCACACTTTCTTATTTGTAAGCAATTTTCCCCCATATAGAAGATTAGGGTATTTTTCTGTCTTTCTGCCTAATGATATATTATGAGGGACAATGTCCACATGATCTTCAGGCTTTCTCATGAGGCTTTAGGCAAGCTTCCTTAGTACTCAAACTCAATGTGTGTCTCCTAGTGATCCAATCCCAGACTTGCAGGTAATTTTAGCACTTTCTCCTATAAACAGCTTACTGAAGGACTCTGAACTGTTTCAGAAGACATCCTCTCCCAGTAAGAACACACTGAGTCCCAACATGCCCCTATTTTATCCCTAAGTCATTGTGAAAAATCTAGAGAGAAATTCTTAAGATGGTTAATAGTAAATATATAATTAGGAAATTATACGGATTGTGAAACTAAAGGATTAATAAGTATCCAAAGGTGAAATATATATTTTTATATTTATTACATATATATGTATTGCTAATGTATGTAAATGCTAATTACTTATTAATATTTATATATAAATTATTTATAGTTAATATATTTTGTATGCATGCATGTGTGCTAAGTCACTTCAGTTGTGTCTGACTCTTTGCAACCCTATAGCGCCTCTGTCTATAGGATTTTCCTGGCAAGAATAGTGGATTGGGTAGCCATGTTCTCCTCCAGGGGATCTTTCTGACCCAGTGATCAAACTCACATCTCCTGTGTCTTCTGCATTGGCAGGAGGATTGTTTACCACTAGTGCCACCCAGGAAGCCCACGTATTTTGCATATATATATATACATAGATATATCTATGTATATATATATATATATATATATTCAAAGCAATACCTGATATCCCAGCTGAAAAAACAAATAATAATCAAATCTTTTTCTAGTACACAATGTGAAAAACAGCAGGAGTTCATACATTTGGCCATATTTCCTTAAAAATTGCCCAGAAAGCTTATTTTCTAAGCCATAGTAAAATTCAGAAGCATTTTGAAAATGTTATTAGTCAGCAATTCAAATTCCAAGGCAAGCTCTTTATTTTCTTTCAATAATTCTGTGCAAAACACTTGATTTGTTTGCAGTGGTACAGTCTGAATGTCAGACCACTCCCCCTTTGGGCTTATTTTGAATATATATATTTGGGGGTGGTGGTGAGAACACTATACTCTCCCTACCCTCAGTTATCTCTCAAGTTGTCTCTAAATTAACATCTCATATTTAATCTGCAATATGGATTTACTGACAAAAGTAATACACACCCTTTCTAAAGTCAAAGAAAAATGGTAATTCGGAGAAAATGTAGTGATTATTAATCATGAAGAAAGAGTCAAACCATCCACAGTAGTTTCCTACCTTCTGTATTTTACTAGCGCTCCAAAGCCAATTTAGTGCTACAGGTATATTCTTCCAAGATAGCCTTCATATTGTTGGAAGCATGCTTTATTTTTTGGTCAAAGAGGCAAAGATCAACTTAGCATGAAAAAGCACTGATCAAAGACACTAGATTCTTAACTTTTTCATTGCTACTTTAATAATCTTGGGAAAATACCTGTGCCTTTTGCATCCAAGTTTCCCCACCTGGGAAGTGAGGAAAGCAATCCTGATTTTGTACATTTCAAATTTCTATGGCTCTAGAGTTTTTGACATGAGATGTGAGCCTAGGCCACTTGTACTATTAAACAGGCACCAACACTCACTAGACAGCAGTAGTTTAGAGCCTTTCCTTCTATTCCTTTAGATATATTGACCGATATTAATAATTATAAGGGCTTGAGGTTCCTCAGCTCTAGAGGTTTAATTCTGGTTAGGAGACCCTGAGGGATTTTCTCTTCTTTCATCAGAGGGGAAAAATAACTTTCTCTCTCAACTTTGCAATTCTCATTAGTTGCAGAGCTTTGTGTAGCATGTGACTTGTAAAACTCTTCTGGGAATCTTTGCGGGTTTAAAACTTGCTAAGTTCATATTCTGCTCATAATCAAGGCTTCCTGCTACTTCTTAAGTTTTATTTTGGTAGGAAATAGAGTGAAGTCCATCCCTAATGCTCATTCAATTCATTCTTCCACTCATCATAAACACTTTTCCTTTAATCATGTAATCTTTCCCTGGGTATTATTGAAGGGCTTACATTGTTTGAAGCCTGTACTATGGGAGAACTCAGAAAAGTATAATGAATGATTTCTTCTTGCAGGGATTTATACTTCAGTGGAAGATATGCGACGAAACCAAATTTTGGTCTGCTGGTCTGTGCACAGTAAAGCTAATTTACTGACACTAGGTTGTGATGAAGAAAAGCACAGCATTTACTGCAAAGCTGAGCAACGACATGGGTTGCTAATGCTGAAAAATCTTATATCCCTGATAGATTCAAGGAAGACTTTTAAAAGGCAAATTGAGGGAAAGAACTACAAGTTGTACGATGGTTTCATTCACCATTGTCTGACTGGATGTAACAGGATGATGTCACACGTGTTAACATCATCAGTCCTCAGGCTCCAGCTAATGTGGGGCTGATTGTTCATGTTCATCATGCAATTAGCTTCTTCTACTTGGTGGGGGTTTTAGTATCTCAAAACAACTCAGAAATATGTGTTAGAAACTCTTATCTAATTCCTTCCTGGAGGAACTAAAGATTCTGTGACTCTGATATGTTACTGTTACATTTATTTATTTAAATTGTCACCAGTTCTCCCAGCCCAGGTGCTAATTTTTTTCTTTCTGTATGTTCACTTTCTTCCAGTCATTAGCACTTGAGTCAGCCTTTTGTAACCCAGAAGAGGCTGATCAACTAAAGTTTTTCTCAAAAAAAATAACAAAAAAAAAAAAAAAAAAGAAAGAAAGAAGAAGCAGGCAGAAGACACTGAGGGGATGGTCTTTCCTTTAGGATATAGAGTCTTGCTTGCTTACAACCCTCTTTTTTGATATTCCTCAATCATAAGAGGGAACAAATGCACAATAAAAAAGGAATTAAAGTTTTGGATAGAAAGGTTAATCATAAACTTGGCAATAGAACTTGGTTTTAGGGACACATGATTATAGAATAATGATAGTGCCAGGGTAAAATGGATCATATTGTAGAGTGCTGAGGACTCAGCACTCAAGATAAGAGAATATGGACCAAAATGGTCAGAGCAGGTGTCATGGAGAAATGTTGTGAAGATTTCTAAAATAAGAGCTGGTGTATTCTAGTTCACAGTTAAGAAAAACTATTTCGTTGTAGCCCAATACTTCCAGTGATGTATTGACTGTGTAAAATTGGTTAAACATATTTTTAAAATATTATATCCAGGTAGATAGATATAATGACATTGAAATTTTTAAACATTTGAAGAAAATTTATAGATCTGTAATAAACACCTAGAAAGATGCTAAGAATTATGTCATTAGGAAATACAAATTAAAAGCACAATGTTATTGTACTACATAACTATTAGAATGTCTGAAAATTAAAGAAAAGAGATTGGTTGGTGAAAATTTAAAAGAACTATCACTAATACATGGCTCTGAAGATATAAAAATTATAAAAATATGTTGGCATTTTGGCAAACTGTCTGCTAACTTTTTAAAAATTTTAACCTATGCAATTTCCAAACCAAAAAAAAGTTACATATTCAAGTGTCTCTGGTCTTGTCTCTAAATTAAAAAAAAAAACAAAAACTTTGAAGTAATTCAACACATAACCATGACTGTGAAATGTAAAAAGGATAAGATGAATTTGTTAGGAATCTCAGGACTTGTAGAATGTTACACATTATGTTACACAGAATGCTACACAGTGTGTTCCAAATACTTTATGTCTCATATACTCAATGGGGACGTGGAACGTCCTGCAAACTTCACCCCAAGTTGTTCCTAAGAATAAGAAAAAAAATGGAAATAAAAGTAAAGGAAAAACAGAATTAAAAATCATTTGTTTCTGTACAAAAAGATAGGAAATCAACAGGAACTTAATCGGGAGACACAGAGCCATTGAGTGAGGACCCAAATCTACCTGCAGCTGTAGAATCAGCAGACCTGAGGTTCAAACTCAGTCTCACCTCATGCATTACAGCCAGATCTGACTGCCTACAATAGCATTGCTAGCAGCACCTGGAGCATTACCCATCTACATCAAGATGAACAGTATCCTGTACCACAAGAAAAAGATCAAGAACTTTAAAAGGATGGAAGTTGTGCAAAGGTTTTCACGGTTTTCCAAGCTGATGGAATCAAGTTTGAAATCAATAGCAGAGACAACGGGAAAATACATAAGCAAGTGGAAATTAAACAATTTCTAAATAATCCATGGGTCATAGAGGAGGTCTCAAACAAAGTAAAAATGTATATAGCTGAATGAAAATAAAATTACAACTCATTAAACTTCTGGGGTCCAGCTAAGCAGCTCTAAAAGGGACTTTAGAAAAGAGGGAAAGTCTCAAATAATCTAAATTCTAAGTTGAAATTAGAAAAAGAGGATGAAAATTTATTCTGAACTTCATTTTGTATAAAATGCAATGCTTTTAAAAATCCTGGAAAGGTTTCATGTGCTTGTTTTTTGTAGAAAAAGACAAGATTATTTTGTACTGTATATGGAAAGTCACAAGCCCTTGAATAGCTACAGTAATCTTGAAAAAGAAGAATAAAATGAAAGCAAGTACTCTATCTAATACTAACACCTACTGTATGGCTACATTAATCAAGACAGGGTACTACTGACAGAATTCATCAAAGAGTCTGACTTCATATTTTTCTTTTTTCTACAGTTCTTAAGCCTTTACATCCCTTCCTCTTCTCCTTCTGCCACACAACTGGGCAACCAGATGAAAAAGGCCAGTGCTCCAACCATGAAAGCTTCTGAATGGAAAAATCTCACCTTGTGTTAACTCCCTAGTCCTTATAGAAATGCCAAGCCAACTCCTTTTTCCCACTGTCTCAGATGACTTAAGATCTCTTTGGAAACATCCTTTATATTGGGAGTTTCTCATTCTTAGTAAGGGGGTTTAAATAATCTCTCCATGTGAAATATTCTTTACATTGCATATATTGATGTTTTTTATATACTTCTCAAGCCATTTAAAAATATTTAATTGAATTTAAATGCAACAGTATTTCGTTACCTTACATCTTACAGTTAAAATATATCTTTTATTTTCTCTATGAACTTTGCTGATATATGCATATATACATATATATACTTATAGGCTTTTAATGATCATCTTTTCATAATTCTGTGCAGCAAAAATGTTCATAGGTTTATTTTAAAAGTGTTTCAAATATATTTTTTATAAAGAGAAAATTTGGTTAAATGTAAAAATTAAAATTTGGGTATAGAATTATTACTGGATAAAACTGATGCTTAAAAATATTACCTAATATGTCCATGAATAATATTTCTTTTTGCTAAAACAGCATTGATCAGGATTACATTTATTCCAGTTTTTAAAAATAAATGCTGATCAATTTTCTGAATTTCTTCTGTTATATAGCTTTCTAATGGTCTTTCACTGACAGTTGTTTTTAATAATTTATTGTATAACAATCTTATTATTTCCTTTTTATACTGTTTTCAAAAGAAATGATGTAAAATCTACTGAACATGTAGAAAAAGAATCTTTGCCTATCATTAACTTTCAACTTCTCAGTTTGTGAAAAATTTATCACAGTAGAATTTTCCAGTTATTATCAAATGATTGTCAATTATAATTGATTACTTATTGCTTAAATTAAAGAAAGTAGGGAAGACCACTAGACCATTCAGGTATGCCCTAAATCAAATCCCTTATAATTATACAGTGGAAGTGAGAAATAGATTTAAGGGCCTAGATCTGATAGATAGAGTACCTGATGAACTATGGAGTGAGATTCGTGACACTGTACAGGAGATAGGGATCAAGACCATCCCCATGGAAAACAAATGCAAAAAAGCAAAATGGCTGTCTGGGGAGGCTTTACAAATAGCAGTGAAAAGAAGAGAAGTGAACAGCAAAGGAAAAAAGGATAGATATAAACATCACAATGCAGAGTTCCAAAGAATAGCAAGAAGAGATAAGAAAGCCTTCCTCAGCAATCAACGCAAAGAAATAGAGGAAAACAACAGAATGGGAAAGACTAGAGATCTCTTCAAGAAAATTAGAGATACCAAGGGAACATTTCATGCAAAGATGGGCTCGATAAAAGACAGAAATGATATGGACCTAACACAGGCAGAAGATATTAAAAAGAGGTGGCAAGAATACACAGAAGAACTGTACAAAAAAGATCTTCAAGACCCAGATAATCATGATGGTATGATCACTCACCTAGAACCAGACATCCTGGAATGTGAAGTCAAGTGGGCCTTAGAAAGCAACACTACAAACAAAGCTAGTGGAGGTGATGGAATTCCAGTTGAGCTATTTCAAATCCTGAAAGATGATGTTGTGAAAGTGCTGCACTCAATATGCCAGCAAATTTGGAAAACTCAGCAGTGGCCACAGGACTGGAAAAGGTCAGTTTTCATTCCAATCCCAAAGAAAGGCAATCCCAAAGAATGCTCAAACTACTGCACAATTGCACTCATCTCACACACTAGTAAAGTAATGCTCAAAATTCTCCAAGCCAGGCTTCAGCAGTACATGAACCATGAACTTCCAGATGTTCAAGCTAGAAAAGGCAGAGGAACCAGAGATCAAATTGCCAACATCCGCTGGATCATGGGAAAAGCAAGAGAGTTCCAGAAAAACATCTATTTCTGCTTTATTGACTATGCCAAAGCCTTTGACTGTGTGGATCACAATAAACTGTGGAAAACTCTGAAAGAGATGGGGATACCAGATCACCTCACCTGTCTCTTGAGCAATCTGTATGTAGGTCAGGAAGCAACAGTTAGAACTGGACATGGAACAACAGGCTGGTTCCAAATAGAAAAGAAGGATGTCAAGGCTGTATATTGTCACGTGCTTATTTAACCTATATGCAGAGTACATCATGAGAAACCCTGGGCTGGATGAAGCACAAGCTGGAATCCAGACTGCTGGGAGAAATATCAATAACCTCAGATATGCAGATGACACCACCCTTATGGCAGAAAGTAAAGAAGCACTAAAAAGTCTCTTGATGAAAGTAAAAGAAGAGAGTGGAAAAGTTGGCTTAAAGCTCAACATTCAGAAAACGAAGATCATGGCATCCAGTCCCATCACTTTATGTCAAATAGATGAGGAAACAGTGGAAACAGTGTCAGACTTTATCTTTGGGGGCTCCAAAATCACTGCAGATGGTGACAGCAGCCATGAAATTAAAAGATGCTTACTCCTTGGAAGGAAAGTTATGACCAACCTAGACAGTGTATTCAAAAGCAGAGACATTACTTTAATAATAAAGGTCTCTCTAGTCAAGGCTCTGGTTTTTCCAGTAGTCATGTATGGACGTGAGAGTTGGACTATAAAGAAAGCTGAGCACAGAAGAATTGATGCTTTTGAACTGTGGTATTGGAGAAGACTCTTAAAAGTGCCTTGGACTGCAAGGAGATCCAATCAATCTTTCCTGAAGATCAGTCTTGATTGTTCATTGGAAGGACTGATGTCAAAGCTGAAACTCCAGTACTTTGGCCAACTGATGGGAAGAGCGACTCATCTGGAAAGATCTCGATGCTGGGAAAGATTGAAGGCAGGAGGAGAAGGGGACAACAGAGGATGAGATGGTTGGATGGCATCACTGACTCAGTGGACTTAAGTTTGGATAAACTCCATGATTTGGTGATGGACAGGGAGGCCTGGAGTGCTGTGGTCCATGGGGACATGACTGAGCGATTGGACTGAACTGAACTGAAGATAAGAGAAAATGGACCAGAATTGTCAGAGAAGGTGTCATGGAGAAATGTGAAGATTTCCAAAATAAGAGGTGGTGTTTTCTAGTTCACAGTTAAGAAAAAATATTTTGTTGTAGCCCAATACTTCCTGTGATGTAATCACTGTGTAAAATTGGTTAAACATATTTAAAAAATATATTTAGGTAGATAGCTATAATGACATTGAAATTTTTAAGCATTTAAAGGATATATAAGGATCTGTAATAAACACCTGCTGCTGCTGCTGCTGCTAAGTCACTTCAGTCGTGTCCAACTCTGTGCGACCCCATAGACGGAAGCCCACCAGGCTCCCCCGTCCCTGGGATTCTCCAGGCAAGAACACTGGAGTAGGTTGCCATTTCCTTCTCCAATAAACACCTAGAAAGATGCTAAGCATTATGAGTCATTAGGAAAGTCAAATTAAAAACACAGTGTGATTGTACTTCATAACTATTAGAATGTCTGAAAATTAAGGGGAAAAAAAAAAAAAAAAGATTAGTGGTGAAAATTTAAAAGAACTTTAATACACTGCTCCAAAGACATAAAAGTTTAAAGAATATGTTTGCATTTTGGTAAACCCTCTATCAATATTTTTAAAAGTTTATTCCATTTCCAGACCTCCCCTCAAAATGTTATATATTCAAAAATCTCTGTTCTTCCCTCTAAATAAAAATAATAATAACTTGGAAATAATTCAACACACATTCATAAAATGATTCTGCATGGTGAACAGGATAAGATGGATTGGCTTGAAATCTTAGGACTTGTAGAATGTTATGCACTGTGTTACACAGAATATTACAGTGTGTTCCCAAATACTTTGTGTTATCTATACCTAAATGGGGACATGGATAGTCCTTAAAACTTCACTCCAAACCTGTCCATGAGAATAATAAAAAATAATAAAAGGAAATAAAAGTACAGGAAAAGTAGAAGTAAAAATCATTTGTTTCTGTCCAAAAAGATCAGGAAACCAGCAGGAACTTAATAGACACATACCCAGTGACAGTGGGGACTGCAATCTGCCTGCAGCTGTAGTGTCAGCAGACCTGAGATTCAAACTCAGTCTCACCTCATGCCAGACAGCCAGGCCTAAATGCTCACAATAGCATTGCTAGCAGTGCCTGGATGGTAACCCATTTACACCTTACATCAAGATGAACAGTATCCCATACAAGAAAAAAAAAAAAAAAAAGATCCAGGACTTTAAAAGGATGGAAGTTGTGCAAAGGTTTTAACGGTTTTCCAAGCTGATGGAGTGAAGTTAGAAATCAATAGCAGAGACAATGGGAAAATATATAAGCAAGTGGAAATTAAACAATCAATTTCTAAACAATCCAAGGGTCATAGAGGCGGCCTCAAAGAAAGTAAAAATGCATATAATTGAATCAAAACAAAATTATGACTCATTAAACTTCTGGGGTGCATCTAACCAGTTCTGAAAGGGACATATATAGCAATAAATGTTTACTGTAGAGGTGGAAAAGTCTTAAATATATAATCTAAATTCTAACTTGAAACTAGAAAAAGAAGATGAAAATTGATTCTGAACTTCATTGTAAGTTTAATGCAATGCTTTTAAAAATCCCAGAAAGGTTTCATTTGTTTTGTTCCGTAGAGAAATACAAGATTATTTTGTACATTATTTTGCATATGGAAAGTCACAAGCCCTTGAATAGCTACAATAATCTTGAAAAAAGAAGAGTAAAATGAAAGTAATTACTCCATCCAATACTATCACCTACTGTATGGCTACATTAATCAAGACAACGTGCTATTGGCAGAATTCATTAAAAAAAAAAAAAAAAAACATATTTTGCTTTTTTGACAGTTCATAAAACTATACATCCTTCCTCTTCTCCTTCTGCCAGACATCTGGGAAGCAGATAAAGAAGACCAGTCCTCCAACCATGAAAGCTTCTGCATGGAAAAATCTCACCCTGTATTAACTCCCTAGTCCTCATAAAAATGCCAAGCCAGACTCCTTTTCCCACTGTCTCAGGTCATTTAAAATATCTTTAGGAAATGTGCTTTATATTGAAGTTTCACATTCTTAATAAGGGGGTTAAATAAACTCTCCATATGAAATATTCTTTAAGCTGCATATATTGATGTTTTTGTATAGTTCTATAGTTCATTTAAAAAATATTTAATGGAATTTAAATGCAACAGTAATTTTTTACCTTACATCTTACAGTTAATATATTTTATTTTGTCTATGAACTTTGCTGATATATATGTATATACTACAACATTTTAATTGATGCCTTGTCAAACTTTGGTACAACAAAAATCTTTGTAGGTTTATTTTAAAAGGGTTTTAAATATATTTTTTTATAAAAAAGAAAATTTGATTAAATTAAAAAATTAAAATTTGGATGTAAAATTATCCTTAGATACAACTGATGCTTATAAACTTTACCTAATATATCCATGAATAATATTTCTTTTTGCTAAAACAGAATTGATCAGGATTACTTTTATTCCAAATTTTAAAAATAAATACTGATCAATTTTCTGAATTTCTTCTATTATATAGCATTGGCAGCCTAATGGTCTTTCATTGAAAGTTATTTTTAATAATTTATGAAGAACAGTCTTATTATTTCTTTTTTTCTTCAAAAAAAAAAATGATGTGACATCTACTGAACATGTAAAAAAAAAATCATTGTGTATCATTAACTTTTAACTTTTTAGCTTGTGAACATTTATCACAGTAGAATTTTCCAGTTATTATCAAATGATTGTCAATCACAATTGTTTACCTATTACTTATAAACACTTTGACTTCCTATATTAACAAATCTAGAGAAAATACTATTCATTTCAATCACTCTGTTCAGATTTTTTTAATTAAATCCTCTTAGCCAGTACTCTAGCCTGGAAAATCCCAGGGACGGAGGAGCCTGGTAGACTGCAGCCCATGGAGTCGCTAAGAGTTGGACACGACTGAGCAACTTCATTTTCACTTTCCCTTTCATGCACTGGAGCAGGAAATGGCAACCCACTCCAGTGTTCTTTCCTGGAGAATCCCAGGGACAGGGGAGCCTGGTGGGCTTCCGTCTGTGGGATGGCACAGAGTCGGACACGACTGAAGCAACTTTGCAGTAGCAGCAGCAGCAGCCTGTAACACACTATCTATGTATCTATCCCTCTATTTACAGATTTCACTCATTCTATTTAGGAAACTGTGATAAAACTTATCTGAGAAAAATAGGACCTATGCTGCCAGAAGGTGATCTAAAAGTACTTTCCCCTATTCCTCTCACTTATAACTAAAAAGTAGGGATTAAACACAAAAGTTAAAGGTTTCTGGGATCAATACAGACCCTATTCCAGTAAAAATAAATAAACAAAAGCCCTGCTCCTTCTAGTAAAAAGGACAAGAAAACAGGCAGCCTATGAAAAAAGAAGAAAAATTTTAGAGAATAAAATTTTACTACATTTAAATACCACAGAAAATACTCTGACACCAACTGCACCCCTGTCCAAAAAAGGCCAAGTGGAGCACTTGAACTTTTACTGCTTTGACAAGATGTCCTAACATATTCCCTGGGATGATGTCAGAGAAGAGTGAGTATGAGGTGGATCCTTGAAGGCTGGTTGAGACCTCCCCTCTTTTCAGTAACCAGGAAAAACCCAAAGAAATTCACACAAACACAAAGAGTCAAACTTTTGAAGACTAAAGACAAAGAATAAATCTGGAGATCAGTGAGGGGAAAAAAAATGGCATTCTATTTATGGGGAGAAATAATTTGAAGAACAAATTGTTTCATCAGAAACAGAAGGAAATGTGTTGTAGAAAAATGAACATCTTTGCCAGCTGATGGGTAGTATGAGTTTTCAAGATTCCATATTTCTGAGCACTCAACACAAACACCTAATTTTCCAAAGTAAGCATAAAGTTGCTGCTAAGTCACTTCAGTCGTGTCCGACTCTGTGCGACCCCATAGACGGCAGCTCACCAGGCTCCCCCGTCCCTGGGATTCTCCAGGCAAGAACACTAGAGTGGGTTGCCATTTCCTTCTCCAATGCAAGAAAATGAAAAGTGAAAGTGAAGTCGCTCAGTTGTGTCTGACTCTTAGCAACCCCATGGACTGCAGCCTATCAGGCTCCTCTGTACATGGGATTTTCCAGGCAAGAGTACTGGAGTGGGTTGCCATTTCCTTCTCCAATACATGAAAGTGAAAAGTGAAAGTGAAGTTGCTCAGTCGTATAAGACTCTTAGCGACCCCATGGACTGCAGCCTACCAGGCTCCTCCATCCATGGGATTTTCCAGGCAAGAGTAGCATAGAGTTAACATTATTTAAATGTCCAAAGAGCAGTTGCAAAAGATCTAATACTAATAATCATCTTATTTCAAGCTTTATTTTAAACTATCTCAATTTTCTTTTTATTGATATAATGAGGAAACTGCTCCTTTCCCTGGATCCTGGTGTGCACAGGGTTTTGTTTGTGCCCTCTGAGCATCTCTGGCAGGTGTGAGGTTTGATTCTAAATGTGATTTCACCCCTCCTACCATTTTGTTGGGGTTTCTCATTTGCCCTTGGACACAGGGTATCTTTTCTTGGTGGGATCCATCCAACATTCTCCTGTCGATGGTAGTTCAGCAGCTGGTTGTGATTTGGGGGTTCTTGCAGGAGAAGATGAGTGCACATCCTTCTACTCCACCATCTTCTTCACTCCTAAAACAATTTTTTGGTATATTGTTTTTAAATTTTACTCTGGCTCCCCCATTATACACTCCAATCACTTTGATAGTGTGCCTCTGGCCAAATTGGCTAAAGCCAGGTATCTGCCTTGTGAGCTAATGTGGTTTCATGGTTGAAGTGAAAACATAGTCAATAAAAGAGTCCAAAATATAGTATTTGGGCGCAGTCTCAAAAATGACAGAATGATCTCTGTTTTTTTCCAAGGTGAATCATTCAATATCACAGTAATCCAAGTCTATGCCCCAACCACTAATGCTAAAGAAACTGAACTTGAATGGTTCTATGATGACCTACAAGACTTTTTAGAACTAACACCAAAAAATGTTCTTTTTATCAGAGGGGACTGAAATGCAAAAGTAGGAAGTCAAGAGATACCTGGAGTAACAAGCAAGTTTGGCCTTGGAATACAAAATGAAGCAGGGCAAAGGCTAACAGAGTTTTGCCAAGAGAATGCACTGGTCATAGCAAACACCCGTGGCAGCTTTGCACTGAATAATTCTTACAAACACACAGTATTATGAGAGACAGTGCAGAGAGCTCACAGAGAAGCAACTCCCGGAGAAAACGCTGAGCACTTATTTTATTGGTAATTTACCTTGTAATCTTTAAGAGCAGTAAAGCAAGATGGAGACCAGAATTCTGGGATTAAGGAAGCTTCCTCCAGGAGATCTGGAGGTAATCACATCAGAGCCATAAGGAAAGATCTTTGAAGATAAGAGGGATTGTTGTGCAAGTAGAACAGCATCTAGTTTGCATCTGTGGCTCAGCTGGTAAAGAATCCACCTGCAATGCCAAAGACCTGGATTTGATCCCTGGGTTGGGAAGATCCGTTGGAGAAGGAAAAGGCTATCCACTCCAGTATTCTGGCCTGGAGAATTTCATGGACTTCATAGTCTATGGGGTCACAAAGAGTCATGACTTTTTGCATGAAAGTCACCCCTGAGCAACTTTCACTTCACAATGCTGACTTGTCAGCCAGAACATCTAACTTAAGGGCAGGAGAGAGAGCAAGCAATGAGAGAGAAAGAGAATGAGTAAGATGAAATTCCAGGAGATATTTTTGAGAAACCAGTAAAATGTGGTTCCCATAATTTCCCTCTTTTTGTTTTCTATAATGAATGTTTCTTTGATCTTCTTGTAGGAGGAAGAGTGTTAGCATTGCCTCAGTGTGGGTGAGCTGAGAAAATAAAGCAATTAATGTTCTGACTAGAAATAAAACACAAAGCAATATTATGAATAAGATGAAAGGGAAAAAAAACAATATTTTAGATTTAGAGAGGATAACCAGTTCTTCAGGTTGAGCTGTGTGGAAAAATTGTTAGACCAGCAGACATGCTGATTAAATCCATCAAACAGTCCCATATCAATCCAGGCTTGAGTGGATAAGGGACTGATGGTGTAGGGTGAGACATTCCAGATGTTAAGTTCCCTGAGAAACCAGTAGTAAACACAAAGGTCTGATGTTTAATGGTAAGGATTTGAGATTCTGTTTTGGGAGGTTCTTATTATATTATTCGTATACCAATGAGTGTTGGTATAAGAACATATCTGTGCATTTGTTGAATTAGTTATGCAGAAGGGACATGTGAACCATTAATTGTCCAAGGAGAATCTGAGGTGTTCACAGGTAAAGAAGATGGAGGAGAAAGCCATTCTTCCCCTGCAATGGTGGAGTGATTGGTAGAAACAGGAATTTCAGGATCTTTCCATGTGGCAGTAGAGAACACATGGGGTCACAAAGAGTCTGATGTGACTGAGCGACTGAACTGAACTGAAACAATGATCCTATAAGGCAAACAGATAAGTCAGCTTGTTGATTCCCAAAAGCGAATGAGCTCCAGGTTATTGTGTGTGTCCTTGAATATGAGCTATAAAAAAGGATGCTGTCATTTAGTTAAATGAGTTTGAATAGAAACAAAGAGGGAAAGCAATGGTTTATCTGTTGAGGTATTTAAAATAGAATTGGGCAATTGTTGGATGATATTAACAACACAAAAGAAATCTGTTAAGAGATTAAAGGAAATTTGTGAGAAGGTTTGTAAAGCAAGCAAGACAGCAGCTAATTCAGAAGCTGTGGGGAAGCTTGGGAGCTGGTAAAAGAAAAAGTTCCATCCTGAGGTTTCCTTCCAGGTTACTATTCCTCAAGTTTGATTGTCATCTGTATAGAGGTTAAGCACATTAGAAATAGAATGTTTAGAGATAATACGATGTAAAGAAAAGCGCACTAATTGTAAAATAGAAATTCTTTTATCCGTCCGCAAGTTGTAAATACATTTCCCTGTAAAATCTGATACGGCAATTTGAAATTGTTCATTAGTTTGATATGATTCTACATTTTCCTTAGGTAATTCCATATAAATTGTTTGTGGATCTGAGTCAATAAGACAACAGAGACCTAAGCATCCTTGCTGTAGTAAATGTAGTCTCACCGGCAGATAGGGAAGAGCAGCATATTTTGATTGATTAGGATAATGTAGCTATTCAATGATTTTTATCTCTTTAGGTATGTAGGGCAATTATTGCCGTAGGAGTATGTTATGTAAAAAGAAGAATCAGTGAAAAAGGAAGTGAAGGAACACCTGTCAAGGAAATGTTTAACATATGCAGTGCTGATTGTTGTAATAAAGCATAATATTAAGGAGAAAAACAGTGGTGACAGGTAGGGTCTTCATTTCTCAGTAATAATTGAAAAGAAGTATTGCACATGTTGGGATGCCTAAGCTAGGTCATATCCAATTTAAATGACCCAAGAATTGCTGTAAAGAATGAAGTGTTAATGGTTCTAGAACCTTGAAAGGAACTTGTAAAGGAGTAATTATTCCTTTTACAAAAAGGAGTAATTTTTGTAAAATTTGAAAGTCAAGATATTTCCACAGGAGTATTTATTGGTTTTCTCTAGAGCTATTATCAACCCCTGTGAATTCAAATATGTCTGTAATGAAGAGAGAATTTCTGTTAATTTTTGTGGAGAAGAGTGAGATAAAAGAATGTCATCCATATAATGATAAATACAGACATTGGGAAATTGTCATAACGGTTGCACAGTTAGATCTACAAATCTTTGACACATGGTGGGGCTATTCATCATACCTTGAGGTAAATATTTCTATTGATATCATTGTAAAGATGATGATTATTTATATTAGAAACTGAAAGTGCAAATCTCTGTTTATCTTCAGGATGTAAGGGTATGGTAAAACAGCAATCCTTAAGATTTATAGTTAGTATAGTGTGATCATCTGGAATTAGAGAGGGGTTTGGAATACCTGATTGTAATAAACCCATCTGTTGCATCCAAGCATTAATTGCTATTAAATCATGAATTAAACACCATTTTCTTAATTTTGGGGGATAATAAAGATGGGAGTATTCCACAGGCTTGTGAAATGTTTTATATGCTCTGCATCTAATAGTTCTTAACCAATTCTTGTATATGCTCAATTTTTTCTGCTCTATCCAGATGGGGGCAGGGCATCAGTCATAGATAATTTGTAATGGTTGTATAATTGCAATGGTCCCTAGGATAAATTTGTTTGTAGTCTTAATTGATATTGTTGAAATATATCTCATCCCCATAAAGTTGGAGTATTCATGACATAAGGACAGATAATAGCTACATGCCCTTCTGAATCTGTACAGATTTTTGGAAAGGCGTTTTGATAAGCTTCTTGGAATCCCCCAACATCTAACATTTGTCCATGGGCCTTTTCTAAAGACCAGTCAGAGGGCCATTCTTGTTTTGTGACGATAGTTATATCAGCTCCTGTGTTTATTAAACCCTTGAAAGAAAGGTCTTGAATTTTTAGAGTTAATGTGGGGCAGTTAGAGTCAATTAGCATAGTCCGGTAAGTTGCATTCATAGATTCAAAACCTCCTTTCCTATATCTGCTGGTGCACAAAATAAGGCAAGAGTAATAATTGTGCAAGTTTTGTCCCTTTCTCTACTGTCTGATAAGTATGTGAGGGAGCCATAATTTTATTTATTGCCTGTGTAATCAGAATCAATTACCCCTAGTATAATATGAATACCTTTCATAGTTATGATTGAGTCATGTAAAATAATTCTAACTATACCTTTAGGTAAAGGGCTATAAACTTCCATAGGAATATGTTTAACTTCATCGCTAATACCAAAAGTACAACTTTCAGTAATAACAAGGTCCAATCCTGCACAGCTGGTTGGGGCAGTGTTTAAATCTGAGACTACTTTTCATTTTAAGCTGTCTTGGTGTTCAGAAAGTGATTGTTGGGGTTCCATTCTGGGGCATTCACGTTCCAAGTCTGTATTTTGTTTGTTCCCTGTTCCTGACACGGGGCTTGGGTTTGACCCCACTGGTAGTTTCCTGACAGAGGCTGTCCCTTATTATCGAATTTGGAATTCGATAATAAGGGACATTGATTAGCCAAATGGATACCTTTATTGCAGCAAGGACATTTTGAGAAGGTTTCTTTTAACCAGATGGCAGGTTTTTTTTAACATATCTCCAGATTTGCCACAGTTAAAACAGTTTTGAGGCATTAATGCAGTGGCTAGCATAGCAGCTTTATGAAATTCAGTTCCTGTATTTTGACAGGCTTTTATCATTTCTGCTATATTAGTTGTTGGCAAATTACAAATGGGCTGCAAGACTCCTTCACAATCTTCATTTGAATTTTCATAAGCTAATTGTAATGTTAATACATTCTGAGCCTCCAAAATTTCAATCCACTGATCAATGGCATTTTGCAATTTTTCTACAAGCTCATGTAAGGTTCATTTACTTCTTTTCTTATAGTAGAAAAGGATCCCTGTGGGATGGTAAGATCAGGTAAACTAAGCCAAGTTTTATGAGCCACTTCAGAGGATATTAAAGTGGGCCTTAGGAAGCATCACTATGAACAAAGCTAGGGGAGATGATGGAATTCCAGCTGAGCTATTTCAAATCCTAAAAGATAATGGTGTTAAAGTGTTGCACTCAATATGGCAGCAAATTTGGAAAACTCAACAGTGGCCACAGGACTGGAAAAGGTCAGTTTTCATTCAAATCCCAAAGAACAGCAATGACAAAAAGTGTTCAGATTGCACTCATCTTACACACTAGGCAAAGTAATGCTCAAAATTCTCCAAGATAGGCTTCAACAGTACATGAACCAAGAATTTCCATTTGTTCAAGTTGGATTTAGAAAAGGCAGGTGAACCGGAGATCAAATTGCCAGCATCCACTGGGTAATAAAAAAAGCAAGAGAATTAAAAAAAAAAAAATCTACTTCTGCTTCATTGATGACTGTAAAGCCTTTGACTGTGTGGATCATGACAAACTGTGGAAAATTCTTACAGAGATGGGAATACCCAACCACCTTACCTGCCTCTTAAGGAACCTGTATGTAAGTCAAGAAGCAAGAGTTAGAACCACAATGGGACAATGGACTGTTTGCAAATTGGGAAAGAAGTAAGTCAAGGCTGTATATTGTCACCCTGCTTATTTAACCTATATGAAGAGTACATTATGTGAAATGCCAAACTGGATGATGCACAAGCTGGAATCAAGATTGCAGGGAGAAATATCAATAACCTCAGATATGCAGATGACACCACCATAATGGTAGAAAGTGAAAAAGAACTAAAAAGCCTCTTGATGAAAGTGAAAGAGGAGAGTAAAAAAGCTGGCTTAAAACTCAGCATTAAAAAACCAAGATCATGGTATCTGGTCCTATCAGTTCATGGCAAATACATGGAGAAACAACCGAAACAGAGACAGACTGTATTTTCTTGGGCTCCAAAATCACTGCAAATAATGACCACAGCCATGAAATTAAAAGATGCTTGCTCCTTGAAAGAAAAGCTATGATCAATCTAGACTGCCTATTAAAAAGCAGAGACATTACTTTGCCAACAAAGGTCCATCTGGTCAAAGCTATGGTTTTCCCATCATGTATGAATGTGAGAGTTGGACCATAAAGAAGGCTAAGCAATGAAGAATTGATGCTTTTGAATTGTGGTGTTGGAGAAGACTCTTGAGAGTCCCTTAGACTGCAAGGAAATCAAACCAGTCAATCCTAAAGGAAATCAACCCTGAATATTCATTGGAAGGACTGATGCTGAAGCTGAAGCACCAATATTTTGGCCAGCTGATGTGAAGGGCCGACTCATTAGAAAAGATACTGGTGCTGGGCAAGATTAGGCGCAGGAGAAGGGGACAAAAAAGGACGAGATGATTGAATGGCATCACTGATTCAATGGACATGAGTTTCACCAAGCTCCAGGAGATGGTAAAGGACAGGGAAGCCTGGTGTGCTGGCAGAACATGGGGTCACAAAGAGCTGGACATGACTGAGCGACTGAACAACAATGAACAACAGCAATGAAGAAACGTTAGTTTATAGCATTATATAAATGTCATGTGCACAACATTATATGTCTACTCTTGTGTACAGCACAATGGGTTAACTACAAAATTGTACTTTCCATCTGTCACCATGTAATTGATCCCCTTTACCCATTTGCCTACCTCCCCACTGCTTCTCCTCTGATAATCACTGCTCTGTTCTAGGTTTTTATTTATACGTATTTTTGTTTGGGTTCATTTCTTGTTATTTCATTTGTTTGTAGGGTTTTAATAATGCATATTAAAAGTTTTTTTTAATGAAAAATATCAACTCATAGGTAAGACACTATTGAGGATATAATGGGGTTGTCTCAAATCATATATGTCATGTTTTAGAAGCTGTAACATCTAACTTTGTATTTAACATATGTATACCATAAAAATGGAAATAAGTATTAATATTATAGTTATATAAAGAGATCCCTGTGTCTCACCAAAACACTGAACATAATATTTCATTTTAAAAATCATCATAAACCATTGTAATTTTATGACATATATTTTCTATGAACATCAAATATTTTAAATTTTTTCAATGTAAAGCAATTATCCAAGATTTTGTTAAGATTTACTACATACATTTTTTCTCTTTTTCCTTTTATTGAAGTAAGGTTGATGTACAACATTATGTAGTTGGTACAGTTACATTGCCCCCTGCCCCTCTCTCTTCCTAATACTGCTGCTGCTGCTGCTAAGTCGCTTCAGTAGTGTCCAACTCTGTGCAACCCCATAGACGGCAGCCCACCAGGCTCCCCCGTCCCTGGGATTCTCCAGGCAAGAACACTGGAGTGGGTTGCCATTTCCTTCCCCAATGCATGAAAGTGAAAAGTGAAAGTGAAGTCGCTCAGTCGTGTCCGACTCTTAGCGACACCATGGACTGCAGCCCGCCAGGCTCCTCCGTCCATGGGATTTTCCAGGCAAGAGTACTGGAGTGGGTTGCCATTGCCTTCTCTTCCTACTGGTAACCACGAATTTGTTCTTTATATTGCTGAATCTGTTTCGTTTTTGTTATATTCATTAGCTTGTTGTATTTTTTAGGTTATACATACAAGGCAGTGTTTTTCTTTCTCAGACCTATTTCATTTAGCATACATCAGTTCAGTTCAGTTCAGTCATTAAGTCATGTCTTGACTCTCTGTGACCCCATGAATCGCAGCACGCCAGGCCTCCCCGTCCACCACCAACTCCCGGAGTTTACCCATTAACGTACATGCTGCTGCTGCTGCTAAGTCGCTTCAGTCGTGTCCGACTCTGTGCGACCCCATAGACGGAAGCTCACCAGGCTCCCCCGTCCCTGGGATACTCCAGGCAAGAACACTGGAGTGGATTGCCATTTCCTTCTCCAATGCATGAAAGGGAAAAGTGAAAGTGAAGTCTCTCAGTCCTGTCCGACTTTTCAGGACCCCATGGTCTGCAGCCTACCAGGCTCCTCTGTCCATGGGATTTTCCAGGCAAGAGTACTGGAGTGGGGTGCCATTGCCTTCTCCAATTACACCCAGTAAATCCAGCCATGCTTTTGCAAGTGGCAAAATTTCAACCTTTTTTATGACTTAGTAGTACTCAATTGTATATTTATACACCACATCTCTTTATCCCAACATGTTGATGGACGTAAAAGTTGCTTCCAATCTTGACAACTGTAAATAAGGTGACTATGAACATTGGAGTGCATGTATCTTTTTAATTAGTGTGTCTTTTTTTTCAGACATATACCCAAAAGTGGAATCACTGGGCCATGTGACAGCTTTATTTTTAGTTTTTTGAGAAACTTCCATACTCTTTTCCACACTGCCTGCACCAATTTACATTCCCAACAACAGTGTAAAAGAATTCCCATTCTCTATATCCTTGCCAACATTTGTTATTTGTGTTCTTTTTGAATATAGCCATTCTGACAGATGTGTGGTGATGTCTCTGCATGATTTTTTTAATTTTTTTTTTTCTGCATGGTTTTGATTTATATTTCCCTGATGATTAGAGATATTGAGCATCTTTTCATTTGCCTATGGACTAACTGTGTATCCTTTCCTCTTTGGAGAACCGAATATCTACATGTAAAGGAATGAAATTAGGACATTACTAACACTAATTACTACAAAAATAAACTCAAAAAGAATTAGGGACCTAAATGTAAAACTAGAAGCCATAAAACTGCAAGAAGAGAAAAAGAGCACTCTTTGACATAAACCATATCTTTTTTTTGGGGGGGGGAGTAGGGTGGGGGGAGGGATTTTGCTCCTGAAGCAAAATGATAAAACTTAAGCAAATGAGAACTAATCAAACTTAAAAGCATATCAAAAGAAATCATTTAAAAAAGGAGAAAATGGCTTACTGAATGGAAGAAAATATTTGCAAATAATATGATAAGGAGTTACTATCCAAATAAGTAAACAGCCCATACAACTTAATATCAAAAAAGCAAGCAACATGATTCGAAAATGAGCAGAAGAGTTTTAATACATTTTATTTATATATCAGTTCAGTTCAGTTCAGTCACTCAGTCGTGTCCGACTCTTTACGACCCCATGAATTGCAGCACGCCAGGCCTCCCTATCCATCACCAACTCCCGGAGTTCACTCAAACTCACATCCATCAAGTCGGTGATGCCATCCAATCATCTCATCCTCTGTTGTCCCTTTCTCCTCCTGCCCCCAATCCCTCCCAGCATCAGAGTCTTTTCCAATGAGTCAACTCTTCCCATGAGGTGGCCAAAGCACTGGATTTTCAGCTTTAGCATCATTCCTTCCAAAGAACACCCAGGGCTGATCTCCTTCAGAATGGACTGGTTGGATCTCCTTGCCGTCCAAGGGACTCTCAAGAGTCTTCTCCAACACCACAGTTCAAAAGCATCAATTCCTCGGCACTTAGTCTTCTTCACAGTCCAACTCTCACATCCATACATGACCACTGGAAAAACCATAGCCTTGACTAGACGGACCTTTGTTGGCAAAGTAATGTATCTGCTTTTAAATATGCTATCTAGGTTGGTCATAACTTTCCTTCCAAGGAGTAAGCGTCTTTTAAGTTCATGGCTGCAGTCCAATGAGTATACAAACCCATAATACAGTATTTATGTCCTTCATGAGAGGACATAGTGTCAACAGAACTAAGCAAAAGATTCAGAAAAGTCTCTAGGTTTTATGTTGGAATTATCAGTAAGATTAGTTGCTACATATTTGTGATATTTAACCTTTATAGTTATTTCTTAATTTTTTAGGGTAATATATAGAGCCGATGCTATGTTTCCTTCATTACTCACTATGTGTGTGCCAAAATTATTACAAAACACCTTTTATTGTTAAAGCACTCAATACTGTAAAATTGTATTCAAAGTTAGCTCTTATTGCTTTCATATTAAAGAAAAGGGGGCTATTTGCAGTCCTTATCCAAGGATTCCCTTAGTCACAGAACATGTAGGCTCTACCGTCCTGTTTACTGATTTGAATCAGCTTCCCAAAATACCCCATTTAATCAGAAGCTAGCATTTAGCAGTCATTGGAAGGACACCACTGAATACAGTGCATTAAAATTTTTAAATAGTATGGCATGAGTCTTAATTATATATCTAATCTATCTATCTATATCTAGAAACATATTGAAAAATACTTGACTGTGATTTCTATAGTGTATCTCTTATAGGAAATAATTATCTCCCCTTAGCAGTACCACATAGTCCCTCACAACATTACCTAGAATTTTTTTTGAATATTTACATCCCTAGGAATTTAAAATCATCTTTTAGTATAGTAGTCATAGGTGTTGTTGCTTCTTCTTCCATCTTGCTTTTCTTACTTTATCAAAGGCACAAAACCCATCTAGTGGACGATTGGCAGTAGCATAGAATATGCAGAGACAAATAGTGGAAGTAGTTGGAAAACTTCCTTAACATCCTAACTAAATGCCTGTCATGGATCGGGTCCAAGTCTCAGACACTTGATCCCCATATGTCAACCTCTGGGAAAAGGCTTCTCCAGATATTTCAGGGTAGATGTTTCCTGACATCTGTGAACACTCAGTTATGCAGTGATAGTACAAGATTATTCAAGAAATTTCTAAGTATCTTTCTGAAAGCATTCTTCATGTCCTTATTCCTGAGGCTGAAAATGAGAGGGCTGAGGAAAGGGGTGACGACAGTGTAGGGAACTGCGATCACTGTGTCATCTCCCCCTGATGCTTCTGGCTTCAGATACACAATAGATGCAAAACCAAAGTGGATGATGACCACTGTGAGGTGGGAGGCACAGGTAGAAAAGGCCTTCTGCTTGCCCTCAGCCGAAGGGATTTTGAGGACAGTGGAAAGAATGAACACATAAGTGAGGATGATGACAAGGAAGGTGCCCATCAAACCTGACACTGACATCACTGTTACAGTGAATTCTGTGAGGTCACTGTCTAAACAGGACAGCCTCACAACAGCCCTCATATGACAAAAGAAGTGTTTGACAAGGTTGGGGTTGCAGAAAGAGCCCCTGAATATCAATGCAGTCTCTATCACAGAGACAAAGAAGCCTGCAATCCAAGCAGAGGCCACACATTTTCCACACACCATGTTGGTCATAAGCAAAGGATATCTGAGAGGGTTGCAGATGGCCAAGAAGCGATCATATCCCATCCAAGTAAGAATGGCACAATTAGTGCCACCAAGTCCCAAGAAGAAACACATTTGCAAGCCACAACCTATGGATGAAATGCTTCTGTCCTTGGCCAGGAGATCTGAGAGCATCTTGGGGATAATGGTCAGTGTGTAGCAGGTCTCAGAGGAAGAGAGTGCACTAAGGAAGAGGTACATGGGTGTGTGGAGACGTCTGTCCACCCAAGTTAGACCCATGATGGCCAGATTACCTGTGAGGGTGGGAAGGTAGAGGCAAAAGAAAACCACAAAGAGAAATGTCTGTGCATGTGGGTAAACAGAAAAGCCAACAAGGATGAACTCTTTCAGGACTGTCTGGTTGATCTTCATCATGTGAAGTTCTGAAATCCAAGGAAACAAAAAATTCAAATTTCCATTATTCTCTGCAGTTTTGGTGTGAATAAAACAGACGATCAAATTTGCAGTTACCAATTGATTTTATATTTTATTTGGCAAAACAAGATGTGTATGTAGGTAATACTTTTCTTAATTGTCCTTTCATGTGTTTCTTCTTTATTAAGCCACCGTTACTAATTACTTATTGTGACTTTTTCTGCCATATTTTTTAAAGGAGTTTAATGGCTGATAGTAAAAAAAGAACAAAAAATACTCTAATTGCTGTCCAGATGAAGGAAATTCACATGCATAAGGTGAGTTACATTTGGATCTGATTCTAAGCCATGAAAAAATTACCAAGTAGTTAATTGACAGAATCAGGATCTGACATAGCAACTTCTACTTATAATATTGTCTGTAAGCAGCTAATAAGTAAAGTTTGATAGTTGTTTGGAATTTGGGGACTGTATTTAAACAACGGCTTATACTTACAACAGAAGATCAAAGTCATTACCTCTTCTTGAAAAAGACAATTAGGTCCTGAAATACTAAAGGAAAAGAAATAGCAAGCTCCCTTTCCTCTCTTCTAAAGGACCCTTAGGATAAATTTTGCTTAAATAGTTTGTGGATGATGTTACTAAGCAGACATTTTATGCAACTATAGATCAAGTGGCAAGAGACATTTTCTTCATTTCTTCAATGTAAAGCTCAGCATATGCAAAAAAGACAAATTCTAGTGATTCTGTATATTTCTTGATAATTCTATGTCAGATTTAATCTCATCCTCTTTAAAATTCCATGTTTGTCCTTATAGTTAATAACCCCTTATGTTTATATGACCTTGAACTATGTATTTTCTTAGCCACATGCTAACATATTTAATAACTCATTTATAGAGCCTGCATTTTGCCAAATTTGTTTGCATATTTATTCAGTTTACTCTTCAAACTGTATAGGTGAAGTGCCTAGGAGAAATATAGAATGTGTAGGGCAGCTGTAATTATTTTTAAAATTTACATTTTACATTTATAAATTTAAAAATTTAAAAATTGTTTTTTAAAAATACCTACTTTAAAAATAAGATGACCATATCTATGAAGTGTCACAACTGTAACCGGAATCAAGCTGTTTTAACGTTAATGGTATAGGATTTTCGTTTATCAATGCTTTCACCTTGAAGAAAGACTACGAGTCATATAAGTCTGTAGTTCTCAGAGTGATAATATATATGGAGCATTTTAAGAAGATATTGATTTCCAATAACTCCAATAATGAGCAGGTTATTTTAAATGTGTTGAATCTCAAAACAATGTTTTACTTTGCTATTCAGCACTGTATCTTTGGCAGAGATGGAGACTTTCCATTGTTCCTTAGATTTGGTTCAGGCAAAGATTAAGCATTTTCAGGGTGGAATCTTGCTGGTCACTGAGAGTCAGAAGAGGCAGTAGGAAAATGGCCTAAATTACAAATGTTTTCATAAACAGTTCACAACATATGGACTCTACCTTAAAGGTCCCTTGGATTCTTTTGTCCTCGTGGACCTGACAAGATCTTCATTCTTTCATAGTCACACATGAGTCCCCTGACCTAATCTTGTCTATGAACCCTTTCATCTTTCTTGTTTCTCTCTCTCACTGTATCTACACTTTATCTGTGAGCGATTATCTCCAAAAAGGTAGACTATTTTTCTGTCTTCTTGCCTAAGAACTTATTATGAGGGACAGTGTCTAAATGTCCCTTCGGTTTGTTCATGAGACCTTTAAGTAACCCTCTTCAGTACCCAAACTCCATGTGAGTGTCCTTCGCGTCCAATTCCACAGTTGTAGATCATTGTTTCATTTCTCTCTATAAGCATCTTTCTGAAGGATTCTAGCTGTTTAAGAACAAAATCTCCCCCAGTTAGAAAATACTCGGTCTTTCTGTTGATCCCTAACATATTATGAAAAATTCTTTCCACTAACAGAGCTATTTACACACTAAGGTTCTAAATTCACATGACTCTTCACAATAACTCTATAAGAAAGGCGATTATATGGATTGTGGAATTAAAAGATACACTAAGTTCCCCAAAGGGAAAAAGTATACTAGCAAAATACAAAGTTGTTTTAGTAGGTGATCTCCTTGGTGCAAAGCCCAAAAGTTTTTCTGTCATACTACCTGCAAAACAGTGTGATTTCATACAATAGGCCATATTCCCTCCAAGACAGCCCAGAAAGGTTGTTTTCAAAGTTTAAAGTTCAGAAGCATTTTGAAAATACAAAGAACAATTGATACAAATTCCAGACCAGGTCCTTTCTCATTTAGGTTTTACTCAATTGTGTAGTAAATATCTACTTAGCTAACCATCAGGACTAAAATAGGAATGTCAATCTCCTTCTACTTTTGGCATATTCTGAACGTGTGTGTATATGTGTGAATGAGGGATGTTACCATATCCCATCCAATTCTAAGTTCTCTCTGAAGTTATTACTAAATCAACCTGTCTCAAATTTAGTTTGCCATATAGAGCCACACTGACAAAAGAAATATATATCCTTTTCAAAGTCAAAGAGAAATGGTAATTTGAGGAAAATGGTAGTGACGGTTAGTTATCAAGAAAAGAGAGTCAAACCATCTAGAATAATTTCCCACCTTGTGTATTTTTCAATGGCTCCAATGCCAAGTCAGTATTATAGTTATATTCTTCCAAGAACGTCTTCACGTTGTTAGAAGTATGCTTTGTTCTTCACTCAAAAGAGGCAAAGATCAATTTAGTATGCAAATTACTGGTCAAAGACTCTGGACTCTGAACTTTGTCACTGTTAGTTAAGTGACCTTGGGAAAGCCCTTGCATCTTCTGAGTTTCCCGACCTGGGAAGTGAAAAAAGTGGTCCTGACTTTGGGGACATCAGTTTTCTATGGCTCCAGAGTTTTTGACATGACATGTGAGGTTAGGCCACATTTGCAATGATCAGTTCCCAACACTCACTAAATTGCAGTGGCTTAGAGCCTTTACTTTTAACACTTTAGAGATATTACCTGATAATTGCCAGGGCTTGAGGTTCCTGACCTCTAGAGGTTTGTTAGGTTCTGCTTAAGAGACTCTCAGGGATTTCTTTCTTCTTTCATCAGAAGGAGGAAAAGAACTTTCTCACTCAACTTTTTAATTTGCTCTTATTAGTTGCAGGACTTTGTGTAACACGTGACTAGTAAAACTCTTCTGGGAATCTCTGGGGATTTAAAACATTCAGAGTTCATATTCTACCCATAACCAAGGCTTCCCGCTACTTCATTAGTTTTGTTTTATCAGAGAGGGAAGTCAGCTGCATCACTAGTACTCATTCCATTCACTTTTCCACTCTCCAGAAAAGGCTTTCCCTCTATTCATCAACTCCCTTCCTCTGTGGACAAAAACTATCGCCTTCCATTTCAGTAAACAAAGAATATTGTCTGCCTTTATGATAAAGAAGGAATGTTGCTAGCCATCATACCTTCAAGCTATTAGCCACTGAACTATACCCTAAGGGAAATGCAAAACAGTGAAAGGCAGGATGCTGGTCCTTCCCATAGATAAAAAGACACTAAAATAATTGATTTTAGATGTCTTGTATTTTTGTGATTAGCAGTAATTTTTTTAATGTTCAACTACATGTTCTCTATAGCAAAAAAAAAAAACAAAACAAAACAAAAAAACTCTTATATATCCTGGATTCTTCCTTAACTTTTGGGAAGTTCCACAGAGCTATATGAAAAATTGTATCCTGGCCTATCACCTTTAGAAAGTCCACTGAATACAAAATTAATGTACTTAAATCAGAATTTATTTCTCTCATACAACAGTCTTGTGACAAGCAATCCAGAATTTGCAAGGTTGATATGGTAACTTCGCTTCACAAAGTTATACAAGCCCTTGAAAACTGGTGAATTGTTTCTGCCATCCTTAAGATAAGCCTTCCATTGCTGAGTCCATAGTATCTGGTTTTCTGTTCATCAGATCAGATCAGTCGCTCAGTCGTGTCTGACTCTTTGTGACCCCATGAATCGCAGCACGCCAGGCCTCCTTGTCCATCACCAACTCCTGGAGTTCACTGAGACTCACGTCCATCGAGTCAGTCATGCCATCCAGCCATCTCATCCTCTGTCATCCCTTTCTCCTCTTGCCCCCAATCCCTCCCAGCACCAGAGGCTTTTCCAATGAGTCAACTCTTCGCATGAGGTGGCCAAAGTACTGGAGTTGCAGCTTTAGCATCATTCCTTCCAAAGAAATCCCAGTGCTGAGATCCTTCAGAATGGACTGGTTGGATCTCCTTGCAGTCCAAGGGACTCTCAAGAGTCTTCTCCAACACCACAGTTCAAAAGCATCAATTCTTCAGCGTTCAGCCATCTTCACAGTCGAACTCTCACATCCATACATGACCACAGGAGAAACCATAGCCTTGACTAGACAAACCCTTGTTGCCAATGTTTCTGCTTTTGAATACGCTATCTAGGTTGGTCATAACTTTCCTTCCAAGGAGTAAGCATCTTTTAATTTCATGGCTGCAGTTACCATCTGCAGTGATTTTGGAGCCCCCAAAAATAAAGTCTGACACTGATTCCACTGTTTCCCCATCTATTTCCCATGAAGTGATGGGACTGGATGCCATGATCTTCATTTTCTGAATGTTGAGCTTTAAGCCAACTTTTTCACTCTCTACTTTCACTTTCATCAAGAGGCTGTTGAGTTCCTCTTCACTTTCTGCCATAAGGGTGGTGTCATCTGCATATCTGAGGTTATTGATATTTCTCCTGGCAATCTTGATTCCAGTTTGTGTTTCTTCTAGTCCAGCGTTTCTCATGATGTACTCTGCATATAAGTTAAATAAGCAGGGTGACAATATACAGCCTTAACAAACTCCTTTTCCTATCTGGAACCAGTCTGTTGTTCCATGTCCAGTTCTAACTGTTGCTTCCTGACCTGCATAGAAATTTCTCAAGAGGCAGATCAGGTGGTCTGGCATTCCCATCTCTTTCAGAATTTTCCACAGTTTATTGTGATCCACACAGTCAAAGGTTTTGGCATAGTCAATAAAGCAGAAATAGATGTTTTTCTGTTCATAGCCATCAGTAAATCAGAAAGAGATACATCATTCTTAAGGGATAAACCTAGAAGTTACACCTATCATTTAAGCTTATAAGCTTGGCAACAAAGGAGGCTAAGAATATAGAAGCTACTGTATTTGACCATCTGTGTACCCTGCTATAATTTCAGAGGATTCTATTATTAAAAATATTGAGAGAATACTTTCAATCACTTGCTATAGGTCTACTCAGCTGACAGTTCCTTTTTGTGGTAGTTTTGGAATTTTTTGTCTTTTTAGGAATCTGTCTATATCATCTAACTTATCTAATTTATTAGTCTGCAAATGTTCATAATATTTACTTATAATTCTTTTTATTTCTGGAAGTTCAATAACAATATCATTTCTGAGTTCCATAATTTAAATTATCTGAGTTTTTTTTTTTTTTGGTCTTGATTAATTGAGCAAATGTTTATCAATTTTGTTGATCTTTTTGATCTCTTGTTAAAAATCAAAAGAAGCAGCTTTTGGTTTCATCGACTTAAAAGTTTTTCTTTTATCCTACTATTTAAATTTTTTTTTTCTTTAAATTTTACTCCCTGCCCCCCTACCCCCACCTTCTATTTGCTTTAGGTTTACTTTGCTGTTCTCACAATGTCTTATGGTATAAGATTATGTTGCTTATTTGCCATCTTTCCAAATCCTGAAAGATGATGCTGTGAAAGTACTGCACTCAATATGCCAGCAAATTTGGAAAACTCAAACTCCCATATGATTGTAACCATACATTTTTTCCTATTATACATCTGTGACTCTACTTCTGTTTAGTAAATAAGTTCATTTACCCCTTTTTTAATTTTAGATTCCATATATAAGCAATATATATTTGTGCATGCTTTTTTTTGTATCTAACTTCCTTTCCTCAGTATTACAGTCTCTACATACATCCATGTTGCTGCAAATGGCATTATTTTTTTGTAGCTGAGCAATATTCCATTGTACATATGTATCACATCTTCTTTATCTATTTCTTTGCTGTTGGACATTCAGGTTGCTTCCATATTCTAGATATTGTAAATAGTGCTGCAATGAACATTGTGAGGTTTACATCTTCTTAAACTATGGTTTTCTCCAGGTGCATGCTCAGGAATGGAATTGCTAATAATACTGTAGCTCTATTTTTTTTTTTTAAGGAAACTCTGTACTGTACTGCTCTTCATAGTGGCCACCATAAGAAATTCTTTAAGAAAATCTGTTACTGTACTTTTTAAATCAAGTATTTCCATGTGGGCAATCTTAAATTTCTATTTTATTTATTGGTATTATATTTGATTAATATTATTATGATACCTTTATTTACTTCTTTTTTTTAAGTCTTTAAATATATTTATTCAATAAAATGATGACTTTGAAGGTTTTTACTTTTCATTATGTCATCTAGTCACACTCACAGGAATTTCTTGTTGCCTGATTTCTTTTCTGGTAACATGTGATACATTTCTGCTGCTTTCCATGTATCTTACTTTTGTTGTTGTTTAAAACTGGATATTTTAGATAATATATTGAAGAAACTTTGTTTATTGCCCCACCCCCTTACACATCCCTGGGCCTTATATTTGTTATTTTTTCTAATATTTGTTTAGTGACTATCTTGATTATTTTAGTGAAATTTCTCCTTCCCAGCCTTTTACAGTGTTAGTTCTCTGATGTGGCCTATCAGGGGCAGAGTCTTAGTTATGCCCACATTCACTCTGGGGTGAATGGTTTGGTTAACAGTCACTTTGGATGTCCTTTTCTTGGCCTTATGCACCTGTTAGCCTACTGAATGCTCTATTGTTTTCAACCCTGCCCTAGAACATAAATTGTTCCACAGAAGAATGAAACAAAATTCAGTCTCCTATGAAGGAATGGGCTTCCTTGGTGGGTCTGATGGTAAAGAATCTGCCTGCAATGGAGAACACCTGGCTTGGATCCCTGTGGGAAGATTCCCTGGAGAAGGAAATAGCTACCCACTCCAGTATTCTTGCCTGGAGAATTTCATGGACAGAGGAGCATGAAGGAATAGTTTCTGAGGTCAGTGTTAAAGATTTGCTCTGTTTCAGGGAGGACTGTTTGTTATCCTTTCCCCCTTGTTTAAAGAGCTTTTTAAATGAGGCTGAGATATTGAAGTAGAAACATCTTGTCTGGGGACATTGAGCAACAATATGACTGAACCCTCTAGAAATCCTTTATGGGAAGGGAGTCACTTGAATATGTAGACAAAGAATGTCTCTTGTCAATTCATTAAATAGAGGATGTTGTAGTCACCAAGCCATCAACCTCTGATGGTGCACCCTAATGGAATTCAGGAAGGAGAAAAACAGAATGCCGGCCCTAGATATTTAAGGTGCATATCAAAGGAATAGTTTCCATGAGACTAAACCCTTTCATCTTCTCATACATAGAAACATTATAAATTCGTTTACTTGAGGTGCCTTTTTTCTCTAACTAACAGAAATCTTTGGATACTCCAACTCCCTTTTTTGCATAAACTTCTATATATCCTGAGTCCTCCCCTACCTCTTCGGAACAGGTAGAACAGCTACCTGAGAGCCTGTCTTTAAGGATTAAATCCTCCGTATATCTGCCAAATAAAACATACTTCTCAACTTTTAGGTAATGCATATATATATTTTTTTATTTGACCAGTACTCTCATATATTCATGAAAGCCTTAAGCTATGTCATATCGTGAATGTGTGCCTTTCATAAGAAGAATGTGAGTAGCCTAGAAGGAAATACTATGTATTTTGTGTTTTTGTTTTCACTGTGGCTAGGGCAGTTTGTTGAACACAGTAAGTCTCAATACATGATGTAATGGTGTTGCTGTAAATCTCTACCAGATGAATGTTATTCTCTGTCCTGACAAGAAATGGCAAAGTCCCAAGGCACAACTTCCACCCTCCAAGTTGTCCGTTCTGGCTAAGAGGAGGCAGATCTCAGTTGACAGCTCCTTCAGGGCCAGGTTCCCATATCCTGTCCAGCTGTCATCCCTGAGAGAGCCAGGAATCCAACCCAAATGGTGTTCAGTCTCCTCAGGTCACCCAAATGGGGAAACCAAGTCTCACAGACTGTGGCCCAGAAAGACAACCCACTGCTAGTGGGTCACAGAGATAGGAATGGGGTGGGGGGGTGGTGAGGTTCACTGTTCCTCAAGGTCTGGGCCACAGCTAGTAGAGCCCTTTAGTGAGGGCTCTGCAGCCCAGCAGGACATAGCCCCCCATCTCTTCCCTGGGCCCTCGAGCTCACCTACTAGCCCAAGGCTGGGTAAGCTGGAGGACCTCCAGGAGGAGGCCTGAATCTGCCTCTTACCTCACTCTCCACCTGATGACTACCACACCACTGATATTTGATTGAATCCCTTCCCCATTGGTCCCTCATTGACAGTTACCAGTGGGCAGGGCCCGCTGCAGTGCTGACCAATAGCTGAGCAGGACAACTAACTCAGTGCTCATTGATGGTTGGTTGATTGTGGGTAGGGCTGACAGGCACAGTGGCTGAGAAAGACCTGTTGCCTAGTAACAGGGTGCAGAATAATGAGGCACAGCAATAGCTACTTGCTAAGGGCTGTGCTCTTCAGTGCTCATCCTGCTCTGTTACACAACCAACTTTGTAATGTTTCAGAGGGCCCTTAAGGCATCTCAGAGAAAAATAGTAAGGAGAAGGCAATGGCACCCCACTCCAGCACTCTTGCCTGGAAAATCCCATGGATGGAGGAGCCTGGTAGGCTCCAGTCCATGGGGTCGCTAAGAGTCGGACACGACTGAGCGACTTCACTTTCACTTTTCACTTTCATGCATTGGAGAAGGAAATGGCAATCCACTCCAGTGTTCTTGCCTGGAGAATCCCAGGGACAGAGGAGCCTGGTGGGCTGCCATCTATGGGGTCGCACAGAGTCGGACACAACTGAAGCGACTTAGCAGCAGCAGTAGCAGCAAGGATTGTTTAGTATGTTGAATTACATAGGAAGCATTGTCAAGGCATAATAAGCTTCCTCAGTTATACTCTGGATGAGTTTTGTTAGTATAGACATTGTTGAAATTATATAGTTTCTGAAATTAAGATATGTCCTAGTGTAATGTCATAATTCTAGTTGTTATCTTAAATGTATGTTACAGCAACTTGGTTAAGCTTCTTTGTCAAACATCTTAATCACATCTTTAACTTTGACCTTTAAGTCTTTTGTCAATTATAGACAGTTATTGTACTCTGATACTTTGTCAAAAGTGCTTCATCCTTAAGAAAATTCATAGGAGAGACTTTTAAAACATTCAGGTCTATGATAAATTTCACATCACACTGCTGAACTGGGTAAGAAATTTAAAAGTCTAATGGAAACTCTGATTTCATAAAACTGTTAGCAAAAAGGGTTAGTTACATGGAACTGGGTACACTGATGAATGTGATTATAATTTTTTGGTTTTGTCTGAACTATTACTGGTTTTTAATCTATGTCTTCTAGATATAGGGTGACTTTTCCCCTTAAGCTAATTATGATGTATAGCAACTTGGTTAATAATACTTTTGTAAGTAAAATTGAAACATTTATCTTCTTGCTGTATCTGATCTCTCCAGAAATTCCAAACTCATAGGTTCCCAACAGTCTTATCAAATAAATAAAGAAGGTCACTACCAGACTGGTGACATTTTTTGGGACTTCAAAAGGAGAAATTTATCCAAATTTGTAAGGCAAAATCTGTGACAAGCCCTTGGTTTGGATTTCTTGGCCCTCAGAGGCCTTTTAAAAGTTCAATATGAGATTCTTTATGAAAAATTCTAACACAGCCAATTTAAAAGAGCCTATATGATCAATATAAGTAACCAGGCCAACCCTTGTTGAAATCAGACTTAATTTGCAAACAAATTAATCTTAATTTGGCTATATTTGGTAAAAATTAGGATGATTTTAGATAGAAAAGATAATGTTTCAATGTATATCTAATTCTGATTCTGTTAATTGAGGTGTGCATTAACTAAAGTCTCAGACAGCCCCTTGTTTTCACGCTACATAATTGCAAAGTTTAACTGAATTGTTAAAAGGATATTCCAAAGTTGTTTCTGAAGAATACAGCATCCTATGTTAGCATGAAGCAGTTACAAACCCAGACCTTTGCTCCTAACTCCATAGAAATGAAATAATATCTGACAGTCCACACCAGCACACAAATAGTCAAATTTCTGAAAACTAAAGCCAAGGCGGGGGTAGGGAAGGGAGGGGGAAAAACAACTCGAAATCACTGAGAAAAAGAAATGACAGCTTACTTAGAAACATAATTTGAAGAACGAAGATTTTTCATCAGAAACAGTAGAAAGAATGTTTCAGAGAAATGAAAATCTTTGTTAGCTAATGGGTAGCATGCATTTCTAAAATTCCAAAAACGTGGGTTCTTTTTTGTTTGTTTGTTTTGTTTTTTGTTTGTTTTTCTTAAACATAAATTTATTTATTTTAATTGGGGGTCAATTACTTTACAATATTGTATTGGTTTTGGCATACATCAACATGAATCTGCCACGGGTGTACATGTGTTCCCCATCCAGAACCCTCCTTCCACATCCCTCCCTGTACCATCCCTCTGGGTCATCCCAGTGCATCAGCCCAAAGCATCCAGTATCATGCATAAAACCTGGACTGGCGATTCATTTCATATATGATATTATACATGTTTCCATGACATTCTCCCAAATCATCCCACCCTCTCCCTCTCCTACAGAGTCCAAAAGACTGTTCTATACATCTGTGTCTCTTTTGCTGTCTCACATACAGGGTTATCATTACCATCTTTCTAAATTCCATATATATGCATTAGTATATTGTATTGGTGTTTTTCTTTCTGGCTTACTTTACTCTGTATAATAGGCTCCAGTTTCACCCACCTCATTAGAACTGATTCAAATGTATTCTTTTTAATGGCCGAATAATACTCCATTGTGTATATGTACTACAGCTTTCTTATCCATTCATCTGCTGTTGGACATCTAGGTTGCTTCCATGTCCTGGCTATTATAAACAGTGCTGTGATGAACATTGGGGTACATGTGTCTCTTTCCCTTCTGGTTTCCACGGTGTGTATGCCCAGTAGTGGGATATCTGGGTCATAAGGCAGTTTTATTTCCAGTTTCTTAAGGAATCTCCACACTGTTCTCCATAGTGGCTGTATTAGCTTGCATTCCCACCAACAGTATAAGAGGCTTCCCTTTTCTCCACATCCTCTCCAGCATTTATTGCTTGTAGACTTTTGGATCGCAGCCATTCTGGTGTGAAATGGTACCTAATTGTTGTTTTGATTTGCATTTCTCTGATAATGAGTGATGTTGAGTATCTTTTCATGTGTTTGTTAGCCATCTGTATGTTTTCTTTGGAGAAATGTCTGTTTAGTTCTTTGGCCCACCTTTTGATTGGGTTGTTTATTTTTCTGGAATTGAGCTGCAGGAGTTGCTCGTATATTTTTGAGATTACTTGTTTGTCAATTGCTTCATTTGCTATTATTTTCTCCCATTCTGAAGGCTGTCTTTTCACCTTGCTTATAGTTTCCTTTGTTGTGCAGAAGCTTTTAATTTTAATTAGGTCACAATTGTTTATTTTTGCTTTTATTTCCAATATTCTGGGAGATGGGTCATAGAGGATCCTGCTGTGACTTATGTCGGAGAGTGTTTTGCCTATGTTCTCCTCTAAGAGTTTTATAGTTTCTGGTCTTAAGTTTAGATCTTTAATCCATTTTGAGTTTATTTTTGTGTATGGTGTTAGAAAGTGTTCTAGTTTCATTCTTTTACAAGTGGTTGACCAGATTTCCCAGCACCACTTGTTAAAGAGATTGTCTTTAATCCATTATATATTCTTGCCTCCTTTGTCAAAGATAAGGTGTCCATAGGTGCATGGATTTATCTCTGGGCTTTCTATTTTGTTCCATTGATCTATATTTCTGTCTTTGTGCCAGTACCATACTGTCTTGATGACTGTGGCTTTGTAGTAGAGCCTGAAATCAGGCAGGTTGATCCCTCCAGTTCCATTCTTCTTTCCCAAGATTCCTTTGGCTATTTGAGATTTTTTGTATTTTCATACAAATTGTGAAATTATTTGTTCTAGCTCTGTGAAAAATACTGTTGGTAGCTTGATAGGGATTGCACTGAATCTATAGATTGTTTTGGGTAGTATACTCATTTTCACTATATTGATTCTTCTGATCCATGAACACGGTATATTTCTCCATATATTAGTGTCCCCTTTGATTTCTTTCACCAGTGTTTTATAGTACATTAACAAATTGAAAAATAAAAGCCATATGATTATCTCAATAGATGCAGAGAAAGCCTTTGACAAAATTCAGCACCCATTTATAAAACCTCTCCAGAAAGCAGAAATAGAAGGAACATTCCTCAACATAATAAAAGCTATATATGACAAACCCACAGCAAACATTATCCTCAAAGGTGAAAAATAGAAAGTGTTTCCCCTAAAGTCAGGAACAAGATAAGGGTGCCCACTTTCACCATTACTATTCAACATAGTTTTGGAAGTTTGGCCACAGCAGTCAGAGCAGAAAAAGAAATAAAAGTAATCCAAATTGGAAAAGAAGAAGTAAAACTCTCACTGTTTGCAGATGACATGATCCTCTACATAGAAAACCCTAAAGACTCCACCAGAAAATTGCTAGAGCTAATCAATGGATATAGTAAAGTTGCAGGATATAAAATCAACGCACAGTAATCCCTTGCATTCCTATACACTAATAATGAGAAAATAGAGAAATAAGGAAACAATTCCATTCACCATTGCAATGAAAAGAATAAAATACTTAGGAATATATCTACCTAAAGAAATGTGGGTTCTAAAAAAAAAAAAAAAAAAACTTCCCAGAGTAATCATCTTCATCTTAATATTACATAACTGGCCAAAAAGCAGCTGAAAATGATGTAACACTAATAATTATTTTATTTCAAGCTTTTACTTTTTAAGTTTTTAATTTACCTTTTATTGAAATAATGAGGAAACACTGATTTATAACATGTAAATTTCACGTGCACAGTATTATATGTTGACTTCTGTATACACTATAGCATGGTAGCCATCAAAAATTTAGTTTCTGTCTATTATTACATAATTGAACCCGTTTATCCAGTTCTCCCTCTTCCCAGTTGCTTTCCTTCTAATAACCACTGCCTTGTTTGCATATCTATGTGTTTATTTTTGTTTGCGTTTGTTTTGTTCACAGATTTTGTTTGCTTGTTTGCTTTATATTTCACATTGTAAACTTTTAAAATGAGAAAGAATACCAACTTTCAATTAAGACACAACTGAGGATATAATATAATGGGAAATATCAAGCCACCTGATGCAAAGAGCTGACTCATTTGAAAAGACCCAGATGCTGGGAAAGATTGAAGGCAGGAGGAGAAGGGGATGACAGAGAATGAGATAGTTGGATGTCATCACCGAGTCAATGGACTTGGGTTTTGGTGGACTCCGGCAGCTGGTGATGGACAGGGAGGCCTGGCGTGCTGCGGTTCATGGGGTTGCAAGGAGTCAGACATGACTAAGCAACTGAACTGAACGGAACTGAACTGACAGATATGCATATGATACCACTGTACTGGCAGACAGTGAAGAGGAACTAAAGAGTCTCTTGATGAGGGTAAAAGAGGAGAGTGAAAAAGCTGGCTTAAACTCAGCATTCAAAAAACTAAAATCGTGGCATCTGGTACCATCACTTCATGGCAAATAGACAGGGAAAAGAAGAAATAGGGATGGATTTATTTTCTTGGGCTCCAAAATCACTGCAGACAGTGACTATAGCCACAAGATTAAAAGACACTTGTTCCTAGGAAGAAAAGTTATGACAAAACTAGACAATGTATTAAAAAACAGAGACATCATCTTGCTGACAGAGATCCATTTAGCCAAAATTATGTTTTTTTTCAGTAGTCATATACATATGTAAGAGTTGAATAATGAAGAAGGCTAAGTGCTGAAGAACTGATATTTTCAAATTGTGGTGCTGGAGAAGACTCTTGAGAGTCGCTTGGACTATAAAGACATCAAACCAATCAATCCTAAAGGAAACCATCCCTGAATATTCATTAGTAGGACTGATGCTGACCAAGAACTTCCAGATGTTCAAGTTGGATTCAGAAAAGGATTGAATTTTTTAGAAAAGGTTGAATTTAGGAAACAAGAGATCAAATTGCCAACATCCATTAGATCATAGAAATTTTTCCAGAAAAAAAACATCTACTTCTACTTCACTATAAAAAAGCCTTTGACTGTGTGCATCACAACAAACTGGAAGATTCTTGAAGAGATAGGAATACAAGACCACCTCACTGGCCTCTGAGAAATCTGTATGCAGGTCAAGAAGCAACTGTTAGGACCGAACATGGAACAATAGACTGGTTCAAAATGGGAAAGGAGTATGTCAAGGCTGTATATTGTCACCTTGCATATTTAACTTATATGCAGAGTACATCATGAGAAACGCTGGGCTGGAAGAAGCACAAGCTGGAATCAAGATTGCCCGGAGAAATATCTGTAACCTTAGATATGCAGATGACACCACCCTTATGGCAGAAAGTGAAGAAAAACTAAAGAGCCTCTTGATGAAAGTGAAAGAGTAGAGTGAAAAAATTGGCTTACAACTCAACATTCAAAAAACCATGATCATGGCATCTGGTCCTGTCACTTCATGACTGATCAATGGAGAAACAATGTAAAGAGTAACAGACTTTATTTTCTTGGGCTTCCAAATCATTGCAGATGGTGACTGCAGCCATGAAATTAAAAGACATTTGCTCCTTGGAGGAAAAGCTATGACAAACCTAGATAGCATATTAAAAAGCAGAGACATTATTTTGCCAAAAAGGTCCATCTAGTCAAGGCTATGGTTTTTTTCCAGTAGTCATGCATGGATGTGAGAGTTGGACCATAAAGAAAGCTGAGGGCCAAATAATTGGTGTTTTTGAACTGTAGTATTGAAGAAGACTCTTGAGAGTCCCTTGGACGGCAAGGAGATCAAACCAGTCTATCCTGAAGGAAATGAGCCCTGAATATTCATTAGAAGGACTGATGCTGAAGCTGAAGCTCCAATACTTTGGCCACTTCATGTGAAGAACTGACTCATTAGGAAAGACCCTGATGCTGGGGAAAATTTAAAGTAGGAGAAGGTGAGGAAAGAAGGTGAGATAGATAGCATCACTGACTCAATGGACATGAATTTGGGCAAACTCTGGGAGATAGTGAAGGACAGAGGAACCTGGCATGCTTTCCAGTCCATCCAATTGGAAAGAGCTGGACCCAACTTAGTGACTGAACAACAATTTAAGGTGTACAACTTGATGATTCGCTGTAGGTTTACATTGTGAAATAATCATTAAAATCAAACTTATTAACATATCCATCATCTCATGAAATTACAATTTTTTTGGTGCATGTGGTGAGGAAACTTATGATATACCCTGCTGACAAATTTTACATATACAGTCCACTATTTTTACCTATAGTCACCATTCTATACATTAGATCTCCAGAAGTGATTCATCTTGTATAACTGAAACACCTCTTACAAACATCTCCCCATTTCTCCCTCCCCACAGTGCCTAGTAACCACCATGCTACTCTGCTTCTATGAATTCGACTATTTTTGGTTCCACATATAATGAGATCATAGATTTTGTGACTCATATAAATGAGTCACAGATTTGTTTTCTGTGACTTAGAAGTTATAATAGCTACAGTGAAAAAATTCATGAAATAAGTTCCAAGAGCATTGAAATTGATGAAGAAAAGATTAATTAATTGGAACGTAAATCAACAGAAATAACTCGACCTGAAGAGGAAAAAAATAGAGATGAAATGAATAATTTCTTTGAAATTTTTGAGACATTATCAATTGACCCAATATATGTGTAATTGGAATAACAGAAGGAAATAAAAAGATAAAAAGAATGTATTTGAATAAATGATAGCTAGAAGCTTCTCAAATTTGGTAGAAGGCAATGACTTACAGCTTCTTCAGAGTTACTGGTTGGGGCATAGACTTGGATTACTGTGATATTGAATGGTTTGCCTTGGAAACAAACAGAGATCATTCCGTCGTTTTTGAGATTGCATCCAAGTACTTCATTTCAGACTCTTTTGTTGACCATGATGGCTACTCCATTTCTTCTGAGGGTAATCTGAGTTAAATTCACCCATTCCAGTCCATTTTAGTTCACTGATTCCTAGAATGTCGACATTCCCTCTTGCCATATCTTGTTTGACCACTTCCAATTTGCCTTGATTCATGGACCTGACATTCCAGGTTCCTATGCAATATTGCTCTTTACAGCATCAGACCTTGCTTCTATCACCAGACACATCCACAGCTAGGTATTGTTTTTGCTTTGGCTCCATCTCTTCATTCTTTCTGGAGTTATTTCTCCACTGATCTCCAGTAGCATATTGGGCACCTACTGACCTGGGGAGTTTCTCTTTCAGTATCCTATCATTCTGCCTTTTCATACTGTTCATGGGGTTCTCAAGGCAAGAATACTGAAGTGGTTTGCCATTCCCTTCTCCAGTGGACCACATTCTGTCAAATCTCTCCACCTTGACCTGTCCATCTTGGATTGCCCCATGGGCATGGCTTAGTTTCATTGAGTTAGACAAGGCTGTGGTCCTAGTGTGATTAGATTGACTAGTTTTCTGTGAGTATGGTTTCAGTGTGTCTGCCCTCTGATGCCCTCTGACAACACCTACCATCTTACTAGGGTTTCTCTTACCTTGGGCATGGGGTATCTCTTCATGGCTGCTCTAGCAAAGCGCAGCCGCTGGTCCTTACCTTGAACGAGGGGTATCTCCTCATCGCCACCCTTCCTGACCTTCAACGTGGGATAGCTCCTCTAGGCCCTCCTGCGCCCTCGCAGCCATTGCTTGTTGGATGTGGGTTTGGTCCTCCTGGCCACCACCCCTGTCCTCAGGTGTGGGGTTGGTCCTCCCGGCCGCCACCCCTGGCCTCGGGCGTGGGGGCTTGGGGTAGCTCCTCCCGGCGGCCGCCACTGACCTCGGACACGGGGTAACTCCTCCCGGCGGCTGCCCCTGACCTCTGACGCGGGGTAGCTCCTCTCAGCCGCCCCTCCTGACCTCGGACACAGGGTAGATCCTCTCAGCCGTTCCTGTGCTGTCACAGCCTGCTACTCTCGGCCGCTGCCCCTGACCTCGGACATGGGGTAACTCCTGTTGGCTGCTGCCCTTCGGGCATGGGGTCCTCTCGGCTTCTGCCCCTGACCTCAGACATGGGGTAGCTCCTCTCGGCTGCGCTAGTGCGCCGGTCTCAACTGGCTGCGCTTAGTGCACCGAGACCTTTTAGAACTAACACCCAAAAAGATGTCCTTTTCATTACAGGGGACTGGAATGCAAAAGTAGGTAGTCAAGAAACACCTGGAGTAACAGGCAAATTTGGCCTTGGAATATGGAATGAAGCAGGGTAAAGGCTAATAGAGTTTTGCCAAGAAAATGCACTGGTCATAACAAACACCCTCTTTCAACAACACAAGAGAAGACTCTATACATGGACATCACCAGATGGTCAACACCAAAATCAGACTGATTATATTCTTTGCAGCCAAAGATGGAGAAGCTCTATACAGTCAGCAAAAGCAAGACCAGGATCTGACTGTGGCTCAGACTATGCACTCCTTATTGCAAATTCAGACTTAAATTGAAGAAAGTAGGGAAAACCACTAGACCATTCAGGTATGACCTAAATCAAATACGTTATGATTATACAGTGGAAGTGAGAAATAGTTTTAAGGGACTAGATCTGATAGATAGAGTGCCTGATGAACTATGGAATGAGGTTAATGACATTGTACAGAAGACAGGGTCAAGACCATCCCCATGGAAAAGAAATGCAAAAAAGCAAAATGGCTGTCTGGGGAGGCCTTACAAATAGCTGGGAAAAGAAGAGAAGCGAAAAGCAAAGGAGAAAAGGAAAGAAATAAACATCTGAATGCAGAGTTCCAAAGAATAGCAAGAAGAGATAAGAAAGGTTTCTTCAGTGATCAATGCAAAGAAATAGAGGAAAACAACTGAATGGGAAAGACTAATGGGAAAGACTAGAGATCTCTTCAAGAAAATTAGAGATACCAAGGGAACATTTCATGCAAAGATGGGCTCGATAAAGGACAGAAATGGTATGGACCTAACAGAAGCAGAAGATATTAAGAAGAGATGGCAAGAATACACAGAAGAACTGTACAAAAAAGTTCTTCATGACCCAGATAGTCACAATGGTGTGATCACTCATCTAGAGCCAGACATCCTGGAATGTGAAGTCAAGTGGGCCTTAGAAAGCATCACTACGAACAAAACTAGTGGAGGTGATGGAATTCCAGCTGAGCTACTTCAAATACTGAATGATGATGCTGTGAAAGTGCTACATTCAATATGCCAGCAAATTTGGAAAACTCAGCAGTGGCCACAGGACTGGAAAAGGTCAGTTTTCATTCCAATCCCAGAGAAAGACAATGCCAAAGAATGCTCAACCACAGAACTGCACTCATCTCACACGCTAGTAAAGTAATGCTCAAAATTCTCCAAGCCAGGCTTCAGCAATATGTGAACCGTGAACTTCCTGATGTTCAAGCTGGTTTTAGAAAAGGCAGAGGAACCAGACATCAAATTGCCAACATCTGCTGGATCATGGAAAAAGCAAGAGAGTTCTAGAAAAACATCTATTTCTGCTTTATTGACTATGCCAAAGCCTTTGACTGTGTGGATCACAATAAACTGTGGAAAATTCTGAAAGAGATGGGAATGCCAGACCACCTGATCTGCCTCTTGAGAAACCTATATGCAGGTCAGGAAGCAACAGTTAGAACTGGACATGGGACAACAGACTGGTTCCAAATAGGAAAAGGAGTACGTCAAGGCTCTATATTGTCACCCTGCTTATTTAACTTATACACAGAGTACATCATGAGAAACGCTGGACTGAAAGAAACTCAAGCTGGAATCAAGATTGCCAGGAGAAATATCAATAACCTCAGATATGCAGATGACACCACCCTTATGGCAGAAAGTGAAGAGGAACTAAAAAGCCTCTTGATGAAAGTGAAAGAGAAGAGTGAAAAAATTGGCTTAAATCTCAACATTCAAAAAACGAAGATCATGGCATCCGGTCCCACCACTTCATAGGAAATAGATGGGGAAACAGTGGAAACAGTGTCAGACTTTATTTTTGGGGGCTCCAAAATCACTGCAGATGGCGACTGCAGCTGTGAAATTAAAAGATGCTTACTCCTTGGAAGGAAAGTTATGACCAACCTAGATAGCATATTCAAAAGCAGAGACATTATTTTGCCAACAAAGTTTCGTCTAGTCAAGGCTATGGTTTTTCCTGTGGTCAGATATGGATGTTAGAGTTGGACTGTGAAGAAGGCTGAGTACCAGAGAATTGATGCTTTTGAACTGTGGTGTTGGAGAAGACTCTCGAGAGTCCCTTGGACTGCAAGGAGATCCACCCAGTCCATTTTGAAGGAAATCAGCCCTGGGATTTCTTTGGAAGGAATGATGCTAAAGCTGCAACTCCAGTACTTTGGCCACCTCATGCGAAGAGTTGACTCATTGGAAAAGACTGTGATACTGGGAGGGATTGGGGGCAGGAGGAGAAGGGGATGACAAAGAATGAGATGGCTGGATGGCATCACTGACTCGATGGACGTGAGTCTGGGTGAACCCCAGGAGTTGGTGATGGACAGAGAGGCCTGGCGTGCTACGATTCATGGGGTTGCGAAGAGTCGGACATGACTGAGCAACTGAATTGAACCGAACTGAATGACTTACAATCTCCAGATGTTCAACAAACCATAAGTAAAAAAGCACAAAAAACACACAGAAGCGTATTATAATTTTTGATAGCTGAAGGTGAAGAGAAAATATTGAAACAAGAGAAATTTGACATATTACATAGAGCAAAACATGATGCATTATTTGCAACATTTTCATCAGAAACTGAGAAAGACAGATACATTACATGCCATGGGAAAATGAAAAAAAAATAATCTATTGATCAAGAATTTTTCATCCAGTAAAGCATTTTTTGACAAACAAAATAAAGATGTTTTCAGGTAAAAGCAGAGATAATTTGTTGCTGGCAAACATGCAGTATAAGAGTCCTTCAGGCTGAAGAAAAATGAAATTCATCATAACTTGGATATACAGCAAAGAATGGAGTACTGAAAATGGTAAATGTATGGTTAAATATAAAGGATTATATACACTAATATAATTTTCCTCTTAATTTCCTTAACAAGACATATGCATGTTTGAAAATTATAGCAGTGGATTAATGGAATTAAGTAAATGGAACTCTGTGTGCGCAGATATGTGTGTGTTAGTCATTCACTTATGTCCCACTCTTACGACCCCATAGACAATATCTTGTCTATCTCCTCTCTACATGGAATTCTTCAGGCAAGAACACTGGAGAGGATGGACATTCCTTTCTCCAGGGGATCTTCCTGACCCAGGGACTGAACCCAGGCCTCCTGAATTACAGGCAAATTCTTTAACTTCTGAGCCACAAGGGAAGCCCAAATGGAATTATGCCATTGCAAATTTACTATATTTTTCTTGAAGTAATTCATTATTAAGCTTAAATAGATTGCATTTAGAAATTCAGGCCATAATCTCTAGACTAACAAATAAAAATAGTAAGGAAAACTGCTATAAAGTCAATAGTTACACTAATGCCATCCTAGTTTCCACATTTCATCTTTTGGGTCCTCCTAACCAATGCAGAGTACCAGGAATTATACTGTAGTTAGGAGAATGTGTTCTTAGGTACTCTTGCCCCTATGTTACAAATAGGCAGTCTTATATTAATAAATTACTTAATTTTCCCATGCCTAAGTTTTTTAGTCTGAAAAATGAGAATATTAAATAATTTTAAATACTGTGACTTTAACTGTGATTGTTAAATTAATAAAAAGCAATGAGTAAAAAGCCTGTCAGTGAAATACAAGATAACACATCATTGTTGGTTTTACTGAATCAATGAATTGGGTGATAATATATATTAGAGATGCAAATATTCATGTCATTAGTATTAGTAGAGGAAAATGCACGCTAAGAGTGAAGAGTTAGATAAGATGATTAGCCTAGATAGACTTTCTGGACATTTTTACATTTAAAGATAATCTGAGTGCGGTAGATTGGAAATCTGAGTGCAGATACTGCAGTATTTTGCAAAGGAGAAAAAAAAATGAAAATAAGGTAAAAATTACTTTTAAAAAATGTGACTGAAGATAGTGGGACAGACATTTGAAGATATTGATATACAAGAAGAGACTGAAACTAAGGGAGATCAGAATATTCTCAATATTTGAGTGTGAAGGTATCAGTTCAGTCACTCAGTCATGTTCGACCCTTTGAGACCCCATGAAACACAGCACGCCAGGCCTCCCTATCCATCATCAACTCCCGGAGTCCACCCAAACCCATGTCCACTGAGTCAGTGATGCCATCCAACCATCTCATCCTCTGTTGTCCCCTTCTCCTCCTGCCTTCAATCTTTCCCAGAATCAGGGTCTTTTCAAATGAGTCAGTTCTTCACATCAGGTGCCCAAAGTACTGGACTTTCAGCTTCAACATCAGTCCTTCCAATGAACACCCAGGACTGATTTCCTTTAGGATGGACTGGTTGGATCTCCTTGCAGTCCAAGGGACTCTCAAGACTCTTCTCCAACACCACAGTTCAAAAGCATCAATTCTTCTGTGCTCAGCTTTCTTTATAGTCCAACACTCACATCCATACATGACCACTGGAAAAACCATAGCCTTGAGTACACGGACCTTTGTTGGCAAAGTAATGTCTCTGTTTTTCAATATGCTCTCTATGTTGGTCATAACTTTCCTCCCAAGGAGTAAGTGTCTTTTAATTTCATGGCTGCAGTCACCATCTGCAGTGATTTTTGAGCCCAGAAAAATAAAGTCAGCCACTGTTTCCATTGTTTCCCCATCTGTTTGCCATGAAATGATGGGACCAGATACCATGATCTTAGTTTTCTGAATGTTGAGCTTTAAGCCAACTTTTTCACTCTCCTCTTTCACTTTCACCAAGAGGCTTTTTAGTTCCTCTTCACTTTCTGCCATAAGGGTAGTGTCATCTGCATATCTGAGGTTATTGATATTTCTCCCCGCAATCTTGATTCCAGCTTGTGCTTCTTCCAGCCCAGCGTTTCTCATGATGTACTCTGCATATAAGTTAAATAAGCAGGGTGACAATATACAGCTTTGATGTACTCCTTTCCCTATTTGGAACCAGTGTGTTGTTCCATGTCCAGTTCTAACTGTTGCTTCCTGAACTGCATATAGGTTTCTCAAGAGGCAGATCAGGTGGTCTGGTATTCCCATCTCTTTCAGAATTTTTATGTGACCTCAAAATTAAAGGAACATCAGAAATGGTCATCTAATACTTTTAAGACAACAGTAATGGAAAGAGAATACCTGTTTTCTTTCTATACTTATTATAGTGTGAATTTAAAAGCATCAATTTTAAGGTCTGTGATATAGGGCTGGTCACTTAAATTCAATCATGGTCACTTTATTCTTCTATTAAATGCAACTGTTACTGTTTCTTTCTAACTCCTTTTAAGTTTTAAAATAGATTTAACCTATATCATGTTTAACATGTTATATCATGTTTAACACAAAATAGATGTATAAATTATTGTTTGAATTGCAATCCTAGTATCCCTTTGTTCACATTTCCTTTTTCTTCTTTTCCCAAAAGAATATTTCTAGTTAATGACAAGCACAAATTGCTTGCTGAAACAGCACCCACTGGTACTGTAGAATCTTCAGAGAAAGAAGCTGTTTTCATGGAAACAGATTCACTCCTGGGAACAAGGGTTTGGAAGGTTCCCTGGTATCACTTGGGAACATCACTCTGGCTCAGAATAAGAGTTTCTAAGCTGGATCTCAAGTCCTTTCTCCTACAAACAGGTCTACTGGGGGTCAGGTTAGTATATGGCTGCTTAAATGCAGGAGTTGCCCTCACTGTCTGCCACTTCAGGTGAGTAGGGAATCCTCCCTTGTTTAATCTCTTACAGACAGTGGAGCCTGACAGCTGATCATTGGGCTGAAAGATGTGCAACTTGCCCTGATTTTTCCTTCAATGCTTTGCATAGACTCAAATGAACAAGGGCCTGCAGGAAGGGTGTTATAAGAGATTATTGTTGAGCAAAACTGTTTCTAATTTTGTATCATGTGACTGAGTGTCCCACAGTAACTGAGAGGAGTCATCATTGTTTGGGGAAATAATGTTTGATTAGAACACAAGGCACTTTTTCTCTAGTCTTGGCTTATTATGACTTCAAGGAAGTCACTCCACCCTCTTGCCTCTGCTACTTAGTCTCTAAAATAATGTCCATCAAGCTACCAAACTTCAAGTTCTAACAGGCAACATGATGTGTCCACATGTGTATTATGTGGTATTGTGTGTATAATGTTGGTATCAATATATGTGTGGTGTGCATATCTACATATATATGTGGTGCCTGAATATATGTTAATTTAAAATGTGTGTTCATTTCCAATGTGTGTGCGTGTTTGATATTAATGGTAAATGTGCAGTGTATAGTTTTTAACATGTAAAATGTGCACAATTATGTGTGAGTGCTTTGCATGTGATATGCATGTATATAAATGCATGAGTATATATAGTCACATATGTGTGTGTATATTGTGTATCTTTGTATTCACATATGCACATCTATGTATGTGAGAATGGATTCATAATCTGTGTGTCTAATAAAGTATGTTTCTGAAATTTATTGCTGTCTAAATCCTTTTAGTTACAACAGGTACAAAAAAATCAGAATCCACCTCCTCTTGGCTTTAGAAGAAACTAGACATCTACTGGCAAAGTGGAAAGAATCAAGTCTATCAGGATGTCATTCAGAATGGAGCAGACCAATGCAACCTTCTGGAGCGGCTTCATCTTCCTAGCCTTCTCTAGCTTTGGGGAACTGCAACTCTTGCTCTTTGCATTGTTCCTCTCCCTGTATCTTATCACCTTGACCAGCAATGTCTTCATTATTGTAGTCATCAGGCTGGACAGCTGTCTGCACACCCCCATGTACCTCTTCCTTTCCTTCTTAGCTTTCTCTGAGACCTGCTATACTTTGGGCATCATCCCTAGAATGCTTTCTGGCCTTGTCAGAGGTGGGCAGGGCATCTCCTTTGTGGGCTGTGCTGTCCAAATGTTCTTCTCTGCTTCATGGGCCTGTAGCAACTGCTTCCTTCTGGCTGCCATGGGCTTTGACAGATATGTGGCCATCTGTGCCCCACTACACTATGCCAGCCGCATGAATCTTACTCTCTGTGCCCAGCTTGTTGGCACCTCATTTCTGAGTGGGTACCTCTTTGGTCTGGGAATGACACTGGTCATTTTCCACCTCCCATTCTGCAGCTCCCATGAGATCCAGCACTTTTTTTGTGACACACCGCCAGTGCTGAGCCTGGCCTGTGGAGATACAGCCCTGAGTGAGCTGGGAATCCTGATCCTCAGCCTGCTGGTTCTCCTGGTATCCTTCTCCCTCATCTCTGTCTCCTACACCTACATCCTGGCAACGATCCTGAGGATCTCCTCCACCAAGGGGCAGAAGAAGGCCTTCTCGACCTGTGCCTCACACCTCACAGTGGTCACTATTCACTATGGCTGTGCCTCCTTCATGTACTTGAGACCCAAAGCCAGTTACTCTCTTGAGCGGGATCAGCTTATTGCTGTCACCTATACTGTGGTAACTCCTCTCCTCAATCCCATCATTTATAGCCTAAGAAATAGGGCTGTGCAGACAGCCCTGAGAAATGCTTTCCAAGGGGGATTACTAGGTAAAGGATGAAGGCTACCTGATGGGACAGTCTCCTTTATGTAGGCTGGACAAACACCAGAAACCGAGGCCAGTGGGCCAGATGTTCAGAGTCTTAGGCCAAACCTACTTATCCCAATTTCCTGAGAGAGCCCCATCCTGTCTCTTACAGGTTCCCCAGGGCTGCTGAGGAAATGCCGAGGCAGGGCTTCCTGCTCTGGTTACTGTGCTTAACTCACACTGAGCTGAGAGTCTGAAATTTTCATTTCCAGCCTCCCATATGTCAGCAGTAGTTCCTGAAACTCAGTCCATTAAGAATTTTCTAACTGAGCTAAACAAGATAAAGGGAGTTTCAAGCACCCAAGTTCAAAGCAGCTGGGGTCCTTCCAGGGATACTATAGAGATTTCTAAAATCATTATATAATTAGACTACCCCACCAATAATGTTCTTGCAAGATCTGAAACTCAGTAATTATCAGGTTAGCAAATCAGTTTGAATGCTTTGCTAAATGAAAAGGTCAGTTTGTTTTGTTTTGTTTTTGTTTTTTTATTATTATTTTTTTTTGTCTCCCACTAGATGTCTTTAATCTTTTTATGTAGGTTTCTTTTTTTCACCTTTGGCTCATTATTTCTTTGCCCCCTTCTTTTTTAACTAGCTCTGCTAGTTGGATGGATTCTATTTACTTTCTATTTTCCTTGATAATTGCTATTCCTCTCTAAATGACCTCCTAATCTTGGATGTATGAACCTCTTCACTTGGGTCACTACGTAGCATGGATACTATCCTTTAGAATCTGTTCTGGAATTCTCTATCCTGTTTGTTTTATTCTTCACCCTCAATATGCATGGTATGAGACATTTCTAAGGATAAGTAAGTGAAAGTAACTCAGTCATGTCTGACTCTTTGCAACCCCATGGATTGTAGGCTGCCAGGCTCCTCTGTCCATGGAATTCTTCAGTCAAGAATACAGTAAGTATTTCTTTCTGGCTTACTTCACTCTGTATAATAGGCTCCAGTTTCATCCACCTCATTAGAACTGACTCAAATATATTCTTTTTAATGGCTGAGTAATACTCCATTGTGTATATCTACCACAGCTTTCTTATCCATTCGTCTGCTGATGGACATCTAGGTTGCTTCCATGTCTTGGCTATTATAAACAGTGTAATGAACATTGGGGTACGCTTGTCTCTTTCAATTCTGGTTTCCTTGGTGTGTATGCCCAGCAGTGGGATTGCTGGGTCGTATGGCAGTTCTACTTCCAGTTTCTTCAGGAATCTCCACACTGTTCTCCATAGTGGCTGTACTAGTTTGCATTCCCACCAACAGTGTATGAGGGTTCCCTTTTCTCCACACCCTCTCCAGCATTTATTGCTTGTAGACTTTTGGATCACAGCCATTCTGACTGGCATGAAATGGTACCTCATAGTGGTTTTGATTTGCATTTCTCTGATAATGAGTGATATTGAACATCTTTTCATGTGTTTGTTGGCCATCTGTATGTCTTCTTTGGAGAAATGTCTATTTAGTTCTTTGGCCCATTTTTTGATTGGGTTGTTTATTTTTCTGGATTGAGCTACAGGAGTTGCTTGTATATTTTTGAGGTTAGTTGTTTGTCAGTTGCTTCATTTGCTATTAATTTCTCCCATTCTGAAGGCTGTCTTTTCACCTTCATATAGTTTCTTTTGTTGTGCAGAAGCTTTTAATTTTAATTAGGTCCCAATTGTTTATTTCTGCTTTTATTTCCAATATTCTTGGAGGTGGGTCATAGAGGATCCTGCTGTGATTTATGTCGGAGAGTGTTTTGCCTATGTTCTCCTCTAGGAGTTTTATAGTTTCTGGTCTTACATTTAGATCTTTAATCCATTTTGAGTTTATTTTTGTGTATGGTGTTAGAAAGTGTTCTAGTTCCATTCTTTTACAAGTGGTTGACCAGTTTTCCCAGCACCACTTGTTAAAGAGATTGTCTTTAATCCATTGTATATTCTTGCCTCCTTTGTCAAAAATAAGGTGTCCATAGGTGCGTAGATTTATCTCTGGTCTTTCTATTTGTTGCATTGATCTATATTTCTGTCTTTGTGCCAGTACCATACTGTCTTGATGACTGTGGCTTTGTAGTAGAGCCTGAAGTCAGGCAGGTTGATTCCTCCAGTTCCATTCTTCCTTCTCAAGATTGCTTTGGCTATTCGAGGTTTTTTGTATTTCCATACAAATTGTGAAATTATTTGTTCTGGCTCTGTGAAAAATACCGTTGGTAGCTTGATAGGGATTGCATTGTATCTATAGATTGCTTTGGGTAGTATACTCATTTTCACTATATTGATTCTTCTGATCCATGAATATGGTATATTTCTCCATCTATTAGTGTCCTCTTTGATTTCTTTCACCAGTGTTTTATAGTTTTCTATATATAGGTCTTTAGTTTCTTTAGGTAGATATATTCCTAAGTATTTTATTCTTTTCATTGCAATGGTGAATGGGCTTGTTTCCTTAATTTCTCTTTCTATTTTCTCATTATTAGTGTATAGGAATGCAACAGATTTCTGTGTGTTGATTTTATATCCTGCAGCTTTACTATATTCATTGATTAACTCTAGTAATTTTCTGGTGTACGCTTTAGGGTTTTCTATGTAGAGGATCATGTCATCTGCAAACAGTGAGAGTTTTACTTCTTCTTTTCCAATTTGGATTCCTTTTATTTCTTTTTCTGCTCTGATTGCTGTGGCCAAAACTTCCAAAACTATGTTGAATAGTAGTGGTGAAAGTGGGCACCCTTGTCTAGTTCCTGACTTTAGGGGAAATGCTTTCAATTTTTCACCATTAAAGATAATGTTTACTGTGGGTTTGTTATATATAGCTTTTATTATGTTGAGGTCTGTTCATTCTATTCCTGCTTTCTGGAGAGTGTTTATCATAAATGGGTGTTGAATTTTATCAAAGGCTTTCTCTGCATCTATTGATATAATCATATGGCTTTTATTTTTCAGTTTGTTAATGTGGTGTTTACATTGTTTGATTTGCAGATATTGAAGAATCCTTGCATCCCTGGGATAAAGCCCACTTGGTCATGGTGTATGATCTTTTTAATGTGTTGTTGGGTTCTGATTGCTATAATTTTGTTAAGTATTTTTGCATCTATGTTCATCAGTGATATTGGCCTGTAGTTTTCCTTTTTTGTGGCATCTTTGTCAGGTTTTGGTATTAGGGTGATGGTGGCCTCATAGAATGAGTTTGGAAGTTTACCTTCCTCTGCAATATTCTGGAGGAGTTTGAGCAGGATAGGTGTTAGCTCTTCTCTAAATTTTTGGTAGAATTCAGCTGTGCAGCTGTCTGGTCCTGACCTTTTGTTTGTTGGAAGATTTCTGATTACAGTTTCAATTTCTGTACTTGTGATGGGTTTGTTAAGATTTTCTATTCCTTCCTGGTTCAGTTTTGGAAAGTTATACTTTTCTAAGAATTTGTCCATTTCTTCCAAGTTGTCCATTTTATTGGCATATAGTTGCTGATAGTAGTCTCTTATGATGCTTTGTATTTCTGTGTTGTCTGTTGTGATCTCTCCAATTTCATTTCTAATTTTATTGATTTGATTTTTCCCCCTTTGTTTCTTGATGAGTGTGGCTAATGGTTTGTCAATTTTATTTATCCTCTCAAAGAACCAGCTTTTGGCTTTTTGATTTTTGCTATGGTCTCTCTCTATCTCTCTCTCTCTCTCTCTCTCTTTTTTTTTTTTTTTGCATTTATTTCTGCCCTAATTTTTAAGATTGGACTCTGTGGGAGAGGGCGAGGATGGGATGATTTGGGACAATGGCATTGAAACATGTATAATATCATATGTGAAATGAATCACCAGTCCAGGTTCGATGCATGATACCGGATGCTCGGGGATGGTTCACTGGAATGACCCAGAGAAATGGTATGGGGAGAGAGGTGGGAGGGGGGTTCAGGATGGGGAACACATGTATATCTGTGGCAGATTCATGTTGATGTATGGCAAAACCAATACAATATTGTAAAGTAATTATCCTCCAATTAAAATAAATAAATTTATATTTTTTTTAAAAATGCAAAAAAAAAAAAAGAATACAGTGAGTAGCTGTTCCTTTCTTCAGGGGATCTACCCAATCGAGGGATTAAACCCAGGTCTCCTGCTTTGCAGGATGCTTCTGTAAAGGTGGAATGAATTCACACAGTTGTCAGGTAGGAGTTCAAATGCAGGCTTTGCCACTTACAGTGGGACCCTGGGTAAGTTACTTAATCTTTCTCAGCTTCAAAATCCTCACCTGTCAAGTGGTTGTATTAATAACTTCATACTTTTGCATTGCTGACTAAACAGGGTCATGAATATAAATTATTTAGTGCACTACCTGAGTCATATTAATAATCATCTTCCAACAAATGTTAGCTTCTATAATTATGTGCTAAGCATATTGGTACTCACTTTTAATTTAGGAGGAGGTTATTCTCAATGGAAGAACAGAGGAGGCTTCATGTCTAAGGTAGTACTTGAACTTATTCCCAAAGAGTGAGTAAATTTTGAATTCAGTAAGTGGAAATAAAGTACATATATTCTAAGAAGACAGAACAGAATAACTAAAGTCTTAGTGGCAAGGCAATATACGCCTGTTACAAAATACAGTGAGTTGTCCCAAGGGACAAAAATATCTCACAAATGATGGGTGAAGTTAGCTAGGGTTAAGACTTCTTTGTTCATGGCATTGTGAGTACCTTGCTTCAGACTTGATGTTTTGGGCAGTAAACCTTTGAGCAGAGAGTGGAGTTGAATCTGGAAAGTGATTTAAGATTAATCCAGTAACAAAAAGTGAAGTGTGACCCCATGGACTGTAGCCTACCAGGTTCCTCTGTCCATGGGATTTTCCAGGCAAGAGTACTGGAGTAGGTTGCCATTTCCTTCTCCAAGGATCTTCCTGACCCAGGGATCGAACCCGGGTCTCCTGCATTGCAGGCAGACGCTTTACCTACTAAGCCAGCAGGGAAGGTCCAATCTAGTAACAGAGAAGATGATATATCTCAGCAGGCAGAAAACGGAGGCAAGGAAATCAATAAGAAATCCATTGACATCATTCTAAAGAAAGGCAAAATGACTTTAATAAGGATAGAAGCATTGGGAACTGACAGAAATGGTAGACATAAGAGATTTTGAAAATGTAAGATTCATGTGATTCATCAATAAGTTAGAAGTGGGACAAGACTTAAGAGAGAGAGAAGAATGTGTATTAAGGGAATGTTTTGCAGATAGGAATCCATGTTGCTCTATGCTCTCAGGGAAGGAGCATATCCTCTAGTGAGAATTCAATGGAAATCAATTTTGGAAGAAATAAAGCTAGTCCAAGAGAAGAGAACAAGTTGTAGAGAAATAGAGTGAAAGGACTTGAGTAGAAAGAATTTGCATCAGAGAAGAAAAGCCATGTACTCTAAACTCCTTTTCAGTGAGTTTGGAAGTAACCTCCTCATTGCACTGAGGCTGTTTGAGCAAATTTATTTCCAAAATGTATGCAGTTCATCTAGAATAATATTCCCTAAATGCACACTCAGCAACAATGTGTAGAGATGTTCTAAAAATTGCTAAGTATTACTCAGAAGTCCAGGCTTTCCTGGTGACTAAGATGGTAAAGAATCTACCTGCAATGCAAGAGACGCAGGTTTGATCCTTGGAGAGGGGAATGGCTACCCACTTCTGTATTCTTGCCTGGAGAATTCCATGGACAGAGGAGCCTGGTGGACTATAGTCCTTCGGGTTGCAAAGAGTCAGGAAAGACTGAACCACAAACACTTTCACTTTCACTCAAAGGTCCATCTACCTTCTAAATGTAGTAGTCTTAAGTATGAAAGGCTATAAAAATCACCTGTGGGATCATCCAGTATACATTCCTGGGAACCATCTCCATAGATCCTGACACAATTGCCCTAGGGTGGCAGGCAGAAATAATCTACAAAACCCCTTTGGTAATTCAAATTTCCTTCCTTGATTACAAATACAGCCATATGCTTAAACAAGACCTCCTGCCAAGTACATACACACATATACACATAGCCAAGCAGAGGTCCCCTGATATGAATATGACCACATATGCCCTTTAAAAAAAAAAAAAAAACTCATGTCTTTTTAAAGAGCCAATTAATTCCGTAAGTTTCTGGAATCATTTTGCTTGAGTTTAAAGTATACTTTTGCCACTTTTTAGATGTGTGATCTAGAGGAAGTTTATTAACATTTCTGGGCCTCCATTAACAATGCCAAAATGGAATTTTAGCAGTATCTATTTTGTAGGGCTTTTTGTGATGATTAAGATAAAATATTTAGAACAGAGTCTGCCATACATGAAACACCCAACATGACCATCTATTCTTATTTGAAGTTTCTAGGCAGCATCACTTTAGGCTGACACATTTGTTACCTAGTTTATGCTGGCAGGAGTCAGTGCCATGCATGTAATATATCATGATACAACCAGACAAGAGTAAAATGCTGTTACCTGGCACAGTGCCTGGCTGGAGAAGATAGGAAGATGGAGTTAGATCCATCTCAGAGGAGTAGGTACTGGGAAATGGGTCAGGCTCTAGGGAAAAAGAATCAGATGACTTCCAGAAAAATTTTGGCATCAGGGAGGCCCATAAAATGTTAAGGAGAAAATTCAGTTAGGACTGAATTTTGGGGACCCAACCAAGTGGTAGTAATCATGAAAGAAAAATCAAGAGTGTAGGCTGTATATTCACTCTATAAATTATAAAGAAGAGAATTACCGAAAGTAGAGCAGGGATTCTAGCTTAAAATAAGTAAACAGAAGATCTAGAAATGATGACTATGTAATATGTGGAGCTTAACCCTGAGATTAAGAGGGAAATTTGATACGTTCTTTTTTTCTTTTTTTATATTTTATTTTATTTTTTAACTTTACAATATTGTATTGGTTTTGCCATATATCAAAATGAGTCCGCCACAGGTATACATGTGTTCCCCATTCTGAACCCTCCTCCCTCCTCCCTCCCCATACCATCCCTCTGGGTCGTCCCAGTGCACCAGCCCCAAGCATTCAGTATCATGCATTGAACCTGGACTAATACAAGTTCTAATTGTTGTAATATTATAAGTTGAATATTTATATTCATAATTAAGTTATGTATGATAATTCCCATATTGTCATTTTTTTTGCTTTAGTGCACATGTGGTCAGAATCTGATTTCAGAAGGTGCTGTGTGTAACTCTAACAGTACCATCTTTTTAAGGCATTTTTTATTGATTCTTTAGATAAATGCTATCTTTTTTAGCCTCTATATTATTGCAAAATGTCAGCTGGATGAAGCACAAGCTGGAATCCAGATTGCCAGGAGAAATATCAATAACCTCAGATATGCAGGTGACACCACCCTTATGGCAGAAAGTGAAGAGGAACTAAAGAGCGTTTTTATGAAAGTGAAAGACGAGAGTAAAAAAAGCTGGCTTAAAACTCAGCATTCAAAAAACTAAGATCATGGCAACTGGTTCCATCACTTCATGGTGAATAGATGGGGAAACAATGGAAACTATGGCAGACTTTATTTTCTTGGCTCCCAAATCACTTCAGATGGTGACTGAAGCCATGAAATTAAAAGATGTTTGCTCCTTGGAAGAAACGCTATGACCACCTAGAGAGCATATTAAAAAGCAGAAACATTACTTTGGTAACTAAGGTCCATTTAGTCAAAGCTATGGTTTTTTTCCAGTAGTCATGTATGGATATGGCCCTCAGCGGGCCAAAGAATTGAAGTTTTTAAACTCTGGTGTTGGAGAAGACCTTGAGAGTCCCTTGGACTCCAAGGAGATCAAACCAGTCGGTCCTAAAGGAAATCAATCCTGAATATTCATTGGAATGACTGATGCTGAAGATGAAACTTCAATACTTTGGCCACCTGATGAGAAGAACTGAATCATTGGAAAAGACCCTGATGCTAGGAAATATTGAAGGTAGGTGGAAAAGGGGATGACAGAGGATGAGATGGTTGGATGGCATCACTGACTCAATGGACACGAATTTGAACAAATTCCAGGTGTTGGTGATGGACAGGGAAACCTGGCATGCTGCAGTCCATGTGGTCACAAAAAGTTGGACACACAAAAAAAGTTTGGTCACAAGAAGTTGAGCACCTGAACTAACTTTTGTCGATTCTTTAGATAAATACTATCTTCTTTAGCCTCTATATTATTAATCTCCTTTTCTGAGATGTTACTAATGATCCTTTGCCTTTAAAGACTCATCATATGCCTAACAAACTGATTTAGGACTTCCAGATTTTTGGCAGGGATCAAGGGGAGAATGGAACCATATTCACATTTGCCTTTGATTATTACAAACAAGCACTTTTTTTAGATTTTCCAGGCTCAATAAGTGTAATATTAAATGATACTAATTTTTGATGACATAACAGGCTATGAATTTTTCCAACTATAATGATATTTTTCAGTTCATAATTTGGTAACACAATTTAGACATTTATGAAAAATTTTTGAAATGTTTTATTATTTTTCATAATATGTAATTGTTTAAGCAAAAATCAGTAAAACAAACAAACAAGCAAACAAAAACCTATACATTATTAGCAGCAAAGATAGCTTTTTAGTTTTAACTAAAATTTCTTTAAATGGCTCCTGTGACAGGATTTATCCCTTAGCAAGGACTAATATCTGTGCAAAGAATGAGACTGAGACTTGAAATGGTAATCAAGTGACCATACACATGGACTGGAAGGCAGAAACTGTACAGGATACACAAACGGCTAGGCTGTTTCATTTCATAAGCAAATGGCACAATGCATTTTTATAAGTCAGGACAGAATGTCAGCATTCAAACCAGTTCAGATCAAACCTGGGCTGAAAATTAATTGGAAATAGCACCACCTCTTGTGTATTTTTCCTTAATTTTATTACAAAGAAAAATTCGACTAACTCTTACACTAATAGATAAAAGTAAATGAAAACAAATATTCCTTTTTAAAAATATTTGGCCGCATTGGGTCTTAGTTTTGGCATGTGGGATTTTTGTTGCATCGTGTAGTATGCTTCATTGTGGCATTCCAGCTCTCTAGCTATGGTGCAGGCTTCGTTACTCCAACACATGTGGGATTCTAGTTCCCCTACCAGAGATGAACCCACATCCCCTGCATTGTGAGAAGGATTCTTAACCACTGAACTACCAAAGAAGTCCCAAAGATTCTTTTTTATCACGTTAAAATTTTGGAGAAAATTCAGGGACATAGAGGACAAAAGGAAGATCTTCTATGCTCCTATTTGGCTGTTCCAAGAGTAATAACATTCACCTTAATAGGGAAGTATGAAAAACAGACAGATTCAGAAGAAAATGGGTGCTATGCTGGTCTTCCCTGTATGGTTCCATTTTATAGATGAAAATATCAGGGTTTCCCAGAATATCAAATATCTCCATTTTCAAATGCAAGAATTTAATCAAATTTCAAGCTCAAGAAACACTTTGTAAATTATCTTGAATCTTATGTATCTACTTTACCAAGGCCCTAATTTACAGTATATTTTGCTGCCTATATTTAGATGATAGTACAATTCTCAGAAATGTAGAAACTTAACTGAATCAGGAATATTTTATTTCACATTGTCCTCTCAAAAGTAAGAACTGCAAAAAAAAATGTTTAAAAAAAAAAGAAATACTTTATTCTATAATCAGAACAAAATAAAGTAATATTACATAGAACCCAACAAATGAAAAATAGAAACTTTGCCTAACACCCTTCAGCAGTGATAGTTGCATATAAAATAAACCCATAGCCTCCTCTCCTCTGATGTCATTAATGCCTTTATCTCTCAAGCTCGAGATTTCTTTTTTCAGGTCCTACAATAAATGTAACACACACACACACATACACACACACACACAACTGTCTTCCCATCTTCCATATCTGCCTATTTCCTTCATCCCCCAATACTTCCCACAACATCAAGGTTCTCTGACCCAGAAAAAGCTGTCTTTTATTTGCCAAAGTAAGAATTGATGAAGCCAACGTAATCATAGCCAGCAGGTTGGCTTCGGCCCCGGGGATCCACATATTGCTGCATACGTGAGGCACAGAATGACACTTGTTCTGGGGTTAGGGCCTGAAACATTAAAAGAAAAAAAAAATTATTGTGACAGAAATTCAGAATAGCTGGTTCCTTTGGGCTTCTAATATGCCCTAAACTCAGGAAGTAGAGAGGTTTGGGCAAAAGCAGTTGGTCCCAGGCCTATCACGTGCTTTTCTTATAGAAAGAAATCTGTAATTTCTAATGAATAAGACCAACTCATCTTTTCAACTCAGTTCTTATCCAAAGACTCCCATTTCATTCTGATTGCACTGTTTACCCCCTTCTTTAAATTTGGCTTATTAAATAAACAGAATAAAGAAATAGTCTTAAAACCAAGTAGCATGCTTGGGATTAATGATGAAATAATTAGATATTGACTATAGGTTTTTGAGTTGGGTCAAAACAACATGAGGTAGTGACCAAAGCAAATGATAACCAGTGCATGACAATATCTGAGAAAATATGGGGAAGAGGAAAGTAATTGCCTATAGTAACTAGGGAGCCAGACCTGAGATGAACAAAATCTAGATGATTATAAGAGTGCAGTGAGAGTGGATAGAAATGGGAATCTGACCTGCTTCATGTCCTCTTTTGTAATATAGGCTTTGCCCTCTGCCAGGGCTTGGAAAGAATCTTCTAGTTCATCACTGGATCTGATGTTCTCTGACTCCTTGTCAGTCAAGAAGTCGATGTACTCATCTTTTGAGATATAGCCCTTTCTGTTGGAGAAATAGATCAGTAACTGTCCCCTCTCGGGACAGAGAGGAAGACAGGTCCCTTTCTCATTCTACTCAGTGTCTCAGAGACAGAGATAAGATGAACCCTCTAAGTGCCTGTTCCATCTCAGCTCTCTAAGACAATGGGATATGACCTTTATTTGATCCCCATCCTCATACCCTTAAGCCAAATAAACAGTTTCTTAAGTTCCAGTCACTATTTCCACATGAGTAATTCAGCCTGACTCCCTAAGTAGAATTTGGGAATTTTCCACTAGCACCATCTCTAGGTATCTCAAGCTCTTCAAACTGAGCTGAAGGCCTCTATTTCTAGTATTCTAAAAGGGTACCAAAAGCTGCCCAATTCATTTATGGTAGTCTTTATCTTCCTGCTCTCAAGATGAATTAATTTTATATTTTATGGATCATTTTACTTTCTGCATTTGCCCCCCTCCCGCAAGACCTATTCCCTGCTGTGCTCTGGGCTTTGGTCTTCCTCCTACCTTTCTGGATCAACAGCATCCAGGAATTTCTCAAACTTGGGCTCGGGTTCACCCTCCTCCACCATGGGCAAGTAGTAATTGAGCCCTCTCAGGCAGGACCGGAAATCTTTGTGACTCAAGCGACCTGTCAAATTCTCATCAAAGTGCCTAAAGAACAAAAAATATTTAATCAGGTTCACCAAGAATCAGATCAAACCACACAGAGGGATAAAAAATAGTTATCTGGAACTTCATTCTGAATTGCATGCAAAACAATCAGCTATGAAGCTATACGCACCTAAAGGTTGTTTCAAACTCTTGTCGTGTCTCTTCACTGAGACCAGTGATGTCTCTGAAAGAAAAAAAAATTAACCCATGAAATAAAACAGAGAAATATAAATAGATATGCCATAATAGTAATAGAGGAATTTTAGTGACTATTAGGCTAGTCAAGTCACCTAGTTCAGGGACTGGCAAACTATGGTCCATGGGCCAGGTCCAGGAGATCACTCACTTTTGTACAGTCAATGAACTGAGAATAGTTTTTACATGATTGAAAATAATAAAAAAAAAAGAATATTTCCTTAAACTTTAAAAATTGTGAGAAATTCAAATCTTAGCATCCATAAATAAAATTTCCCTGGAATATGTTTATGCTTATTCATTTATTAATTATCAATATCTGTTTTCACAACAGCAGAACTGAGTAACAGCACAGCAGTTAAAACAAAGGCTAAATGGCTCACAAATTCTACAATATTATCAGGATCTTTACAGAAAAACTTTGTCTAAATAACTAATGCTGCCAAAATATTTTATTTAGAAAAAAAATTATCTTCTGCTCTATACTTTGAATATTTCTTTCACTCCAGACATTTTAATGGGAATTTTACAAAAGGGAATGCTCTCTGAAGAGGTCATATAAGATGATGCATAGACTCTGAGAAATGGATGGTAAGTAGACCCAGGAGTATGATAGTACTGTCTTGCAGTTTATAGTGGACTCATATTTTTTTTTTTTTAAGTCATTCTCTGGGTCAGCAAAGAGAGAAAACTGGTTCTGGAGTTAATAAGTGCACTATCAGTGAAGCAGCCATTGTATCCAGTGCCCCCAAAGTTTAGTCTTGGGACTAAGTTTCTAATACCTAACACCACCCACATCCTTGCCCAGCCTTAACCACAAGTTCTCAATACCTGGCTTGGATTTGTTCTTCTAGACTGTGTTGCCTTCGCATCCCAAGCTGGTAGAGCTGGTCCCACTGTTGAGCCAGCCCGATGGTGCTATATTTAAGGTCCAGGACCAGAGCCTCTTCTAAGCTTTCTCCCAGGTCCTCAATCTTGGTCAGTTGATGCTTCTTTGCCTGGATTTCCTTTTGCTTCCTCTGGAAAAAGACAAAGAAGAGAAGCAGTTATCTGGGGTACCAGGTCCAAATCTAGGAATAATATGGAAGGTAAGAAGCTGATAAGTTTAGATTTCCCTTCATTGCTCCTTTTCAATTATCTTCAGGAAATTTCCTGTCCTTTGTAAAAATTGAACTACTCAGGAAAACCATCTCAATTCCCAATGGTGGGAAGTTTAAGTGATATGACCTCTGTCATTCTGGTAATCTGTAATATATAAATCTAAGGGTTAGCAGTCATACACTGTAAATAGAGAAGGGTAGGACTTCTAGGATCCATGCATCGTCAGCTCTCAATGATCTGCATCATGAATGATTTGCATTATTGATTGTAGTTGATTTCTGAGGCCCACTTAAACTTCCCAGTGTTCACACATCAGTCTCCTTCACTGGCTTGGACAGACTTCTACAAGATGCTTCGGTCAGGCACATTAAATGCCAAATATCAGCATTTAGGTCATGCTTTGTCAACAGGGAAATATCTTTCCCTAAAGAAAGTGAAAAGTGAAATAGCTCAGTTGTGTCCAACTCTTTGCAACCCCATGGACAGTAGCCTACCAGGCTCCTTCATCCATGGGATTTTCCAGGCAAGAATACTGGAGTGGGTTGCAATTTCCTTCTCCAGGAGATCTTCCCAACCCAAGGATTGAACCCGGGTCTCCTGCATTGTAGGCAGACACTTTATTGTCTGAGCCACAAGGGAAATCCTAAAGAAGGGAGAAGTAAATTAGTCATGATGATGGGGGTAGGTGTGAAAGGTGTGAAAATATATTAGATATTACAGTGGTTTGTGGGTCTCCAAAAATCAATCCTACCTGACAACATCTTTTTTAGCATTAAGTTCTCTCCTTGGGGATAAATTAGATTTAATTAATTACATATTTTTTCTGGTGGGGAAGCAATAATAAAGATAAGGTGAAAGTCAAAAATACTGTTCTAGCCACTTCTTCACCCAATTGTTAAGAGACAATTTATATTCAATTTTATTTTCTTACCACATCAAATAACATAAATGTGTCAATGTTACAAGTTGTATGCGCTTTTGTATTTGTTCCCTTACTTAATAATTATAGTAAATCTATAATGTAAATGTTACTGACTCCATTGTGTAGATACAGAAATTAAAGTTGAGATTTAAGCAAACTGACATCCATGTCCATGAAGTGGTGGCCAAAGGTTAGAATGCAAATTGTTGGCAAGATTGACAACGGAGCCTTAGGCTTTTGACTTTTAGGCCAGGGATTTACCTAAAGGAATCACCAGTTTCCTTTGAGTAGTTCTTGAACTCCTGTAAATTCCAGCAATATTTAGAACTAATGAATAAACATTACTTACTTTATTTGCTTCCAGCTGGGATTCTAGTGTTCCTGTTTCTTTCAGCAAAGATCTAGTTAAGAACCAGAGGAAAACATTACTTATAATATCAGAAGTCAGTATGTTACACAAATAGACCAACCCAGATCTCCTACACTTCTATAAGTTCTTCCAAGTTATATGGCCTTTCTGAAATGAATATCACAATGCCAATTTTTCATGAAATCAGATCCTCTCTGTTGAGTTGGTAACCTTGCTGGACAGATGAAAAGCAAAGTAAGGTTCCTCTATGCTTACAAGAGAGCTTCCATACTCTCCTAGTTCTTATTTTCAAATATACCCTTAACCTAATGTAAGCAAGACTCTTACATTACTCTTACTCTTACATTACTCTTAGTGGGTGATAGGGCCAGAATAATATACATGCTTCTCCTTAGCCCACGTTTTATTTAAGGGCCTTCTTACCCCACATATATTTTATCAGATTTGCAGTAGGATGAAGATACTTTAATACTAAGGCCTCCTTAATTAATTCTTTCAGAGTGATACAAAAAAAACAAACAGGATAACATAAAATACTGACCCATCCAGAAAATAGTCCCTGGATATGGAGGTCCAGAACAGGAATCAGGAGAGAGAAAAGGAAAATCACGTTAACAAGGATTATTTCAATAATCTTCTTTCTTCAGATGTGTGATACATTCTAAATTCTTTGTACCTGAAGGATGAATCTGTTCAACCCACTGTCCTCAAAATGTCCCCCATACTGAGAAACCCAGAGCCTTCTGTGCAGCTCATTGCTTTAGGATGAAGAGCTCAGGGGTCAGGCCCAGCTCAGTATCACGCCCCTGCTGCCAGAGATGAGAGACCAAAGCCAGAGGGAGAGGAGGGTGAGCTGTGTGTCCTTTGTCTTCAGTCAGATGTTTTTTTTTTAAGCCATGATACAGGATTTCTTTCTGTTCCTTCTTTGATTTATCCTTGTCAGTGAGCTCATAGGAACAGAAGCATGAATTGTCTAAACTGACACTTTAAACTGTCAAAACTCCACAATTCTGATACACCTGCTGAATACAGTCTACCAAGTTTGACCACTTTTTCATTTATTATACACTTCAAGTCTCCTCTTTTCCAGATCATTTGCCCCAGAAGATATAACAAATGTTATTTTTATGTATAGAGCATTTTGCATTTAATAAAAGCAATTAGCATATATTATCTCACTTGATTCTCATGACAGTTTTAGTAGTCAAGCAATATAATAGTTTCCTATGAAGTACTCACAGTATACTCTGTTTGTACCAATAAACACATATGTGACCTTTAACAAGTCAATTTATCTACTGAACTTCTTTCCACATTTAGAAACAGAAGCAATAACATCAGTGCTGTACACTCTTCAAGGTTATTCTGAAAGTTAAGTGATATAATGGATTATAAAATTACAGTGTAAAGTGCAAAGGGGAAGGCAAACGTAAGTGAATGTTATTATTTTGGGGCTGTAATTATAGGCAAGAGGAAAAAAAGTGAGACTTTCAAATAGTGAATAAAGAATGGGCAATGAGATGAAATTCTCATTTCTCAATTTTGCAGTGACTGATTTAGAATACAGTCAATTTCAGATACAAAGCACAGGCAGGATATGGTGATTTTAGGACAGCATAAGTACTGTAAGAATTATCCTCTTCCCTCAGCTATATATTCCATCCCCAGAGTGGAATGTGCGGCATAAGGATCGTGAGTTTGGGGGTATCACAGCAAACCTTGTCTCCAAGATCCAATTAAGGAAGGCACTGGCATTCTGTTCAAATTCCTGGCACATCTCAAAGTTCTTGATCTGTCTTGCCTCTTCCTTTTCCAACTCCTGCTCTCTTTCCTAAAACCCCAAATCACAGATAGTAGTGTGCACATTGAAGACTTTTTCTTGCAATAAAATAACTGGTTCCTAGGCTCATCTGCACATCTCCCCTCTTCCAAATTTCACCTGCCTTCCAATGGCATTGCTTGTGTGCTCAAATTTATTCCAGTCTACCTCTTCTCATCTCAGAAATATGAAAGAAGCTTATCCAACTTTTCAGAAGTACTTGCAGGTGTTACCAAGCCCAGTAAAAAACAAACTAGTAATAAAGGCAAGTCTTTCCTCATCTCAGTATTTTTCCAGTTGAAATTTCATTTACATGAAAAGATAATAAGAGTTTCCATCTAAAATTGGTAAGTTTATAGTGAAATTTTTCTTTGCAAACTTGTATTTTCCATAGCTTCAGTAATGAGCATTACTATAGACAGACAAAATTACACACGAGCACATTTAAAAGGCACTTTTGGAAGTTTGTGTAAAATAGAAAATGCTTTTGAGCATATAGACTGCAAAGATATATACAAGCCTCATGAATTTTTCATAACACATTTTTAGAGCCATCTTCTGGAGCTTATGTTTGCTTCTCTGAATCACCGATCAACACTCAGACACTTGAGACTGTCTAAACTATAGGGCATAGGGCTCTGCCTATCATGAACGTATTTCCAACTTTTTTCTTAGATTGACTCAGTTCATGACTGCTGTCGCAATATAATTATTAACAGCGTTCCTTTCTCTCTCAAAGTCCCCAAATCCAGAAAGTAAATCAAATGATCATGTTCACTATGGCTAAAGGAAGTATCTTCTCTGCCCCAAACTACCTTGATGGTATCCAATAGGTGTTTCCAGACTCTCTCTAGCACCTCCACTGTTAACCAGGTATAGGGGCTGGAGGGCACATTTAAGGCCTTAATCTGCTGGTCTAGCTCTCGCAAATCATTGAAGTCTCCTCGGGCCTTTGTCAAGGAGGCCAAGAAGGCCTCATGGTCCTTCTGCAGCTGCCGGATTGCATCCAGGGAGACACAGCGCACAGGCTCTGACAGGTCCTCCTCGGCCTTCTCACACCAATTGTTGAAAGCTGAGGCCTCTTGTGCAAATTTCATGAATAGAACCTCAGTCTATAAAGAAAAAAAGACAATTCCATCTTTTCCAATAAAGTTCATCAGCAGAAAAGAAAACAGGATAAAAAAATGACTGTCTTCAAATATTTTCTGTACCAATACTCTAAGAGGACAGAACTAAGACCAATGGAGACCATGCAATCAGATGGGTGGACATGTGAGTTCAAGGTACAAGCCCTGATCCAAGCATTTTCTCTTTTCTTCCAACACTTACAAATGAAGTTGGGTAACTTCTAGGATTATTTTAGCCATAAGATTCCCAAAGTGACAAAGGTAGTTTTCAATAAGATTCCATGATTTCTTGTTCTGATGTCTGTGTTCCATGAATTTTTAGTATAATATGCATGAATTAAGTTTAAGTGAATGAATGGATGGATGATTAGATTAAAAAAATCATTTGTGGGACAGGCATTTCTTCTTTCTCTTCTGTGATCTGCAGCCCTCACTGCTTTGATGTTTATTTGTGTATACTGAGTTGTCTTCCTACCTTCCTCTAAACCTTGTTCGGAGCTCATCTCATGCCTAAATTCCCTGCTTAAATCCATTTCTTACCCTCTAACCTATATCTTTAGCCATGCAATACTCTCTGGAGCATTCTGAATGACTGTGAACTTCTAAATAAGAGAAATAGTATGGATTTTTCCAAACAGAAGGTAATACAAAGTTTTAGATTTAAAACACATCATATAATTTGTGTCATATATAAATATGTGCCGATTGTACTTTCAAAGAGATTTTGTTATACAGATATGAGAATCAGTTTTCATCTCAAAATGGGTTAAGATGAAAAAAACTGACCCAAATGGAAGGGAGATTGCAAAGGTATTGTATACCATTATGTTGTCGCTGTATTCATTTCAGCAATCTACACACCAAAATAGACCAACACAGAAAAAACTATTACTGCCCCTACCCTGGAAGGACATGGAAACCTATAAATAATGTCATACATTTTCATAATATTATGTATCAACTGAATATTTTACAGAGATTTTATAATCACAAAATAAGATAATATGTGGTTGTCCATTAATTGCTTTAATTTTGCACTGAAGATTAGTTTCTGTAGGTTATATGTCCCTTATCACAGTTAAAATTAAGAGTCTTACTTTTATTTGTGTGTTTCCTGATTCCTTTAATTCTCTACTTTAACTTGTCGTCAGGTACAATATTTTATGGTCTAGAAGTATTCAGTATTTTCACTAACCATCTTGACTTCCTTTTACTATTAATAATTTTATCATCAATATCCAATATCTTAGCAGTCACCAAAAGAAAGAACATTTTAATAACTATATCCATACAGAACATAGTGGTTTATATTGCATTTTCAGGTCCATTATCTTTTTTGATAGTAATCAAGATCCATCAAGATATGATGGTGATATAGATCCATCAAGATTTCTAAATAGAGAAATCAAGATTCAGAGATGTTAAGCAACATATAGAAGGTCCCCCGGCTAGGAAAGATGAGAACACAAATTTTACTTGTCTAATATTCCTTTTATTTGAGTTAGAAAAAGCACAAGAGCAATCTTGACTCCTATATGCCAGTATTAGTTCTGCCTTAAATTAAGATCCTTGTCTCACCTACTTGTTTCCAATATATGTGTCTGACTTCCATCATAAGTCAGCTGATCAATTAGTCCAAGAAAAAAAGAACTTATCAAACTAAAAATGAATTGCTTCATGTTTATAAGAATGTCTTCCTGATTCTTTGCAATATACTCACTTAATTGTCTATAGTATTCAAACATGGTTTCCAGTATCTGTTTCTGGATATAGATATTCAAGGTCAGATGATGGTGCATCATTTTTTTTTTTTTTTTACCTCCAGTAGGGGCCGTTGTTTCTCTAGCAATTCCTGTCTATGGACTTCAGAGGCTTCCAGCAGCTGTTCCCAGCGCCTCAGCAAGGCAGCATGGCGCTCCTCAATGGCTTTCGTCTGGCTGTGCTCAGCAGCCACAAGCTTATCCTTCAGGTCAGTTATCTCAGACAGTCTCTCTTGGTGGAAGCTCTGCAGACTGGCATGCAGTGTTTCCTGAGAAAGACACATAGAGAAGGTGTGAACAGAAAATAATGCAGATTCCAAGGGGTCACTCACACCTGGGTTCCACCAGATTGGACTTATGCAAGAGTTTAGAGTAGTGGACAATTTTTCCAAAAAGGAAATTTGACTTAGAGACATTTGGAGTTGGAATTATGGTTAAATTCCAGTGTTTGAAAACTGGATTTTTAGATTAGGTGCAAAATTAATATTAAAGGAGATTTGGAGCATGATGTGGTATTTCAAATCTTCCAAATCAAAATTAAATCCTTCTTAAGGCTCACTTTCTAAGACTCTTTTCTATCACTTATTAGATTTTGCATTCTAATTAGTATTTATAGATGTGCACTACTAGAAATTGTGAAAGTATGCAAACTAACAAAAAAACCTTTTACAGGTGACTGTGTGTGTGTACGTTTAAATGATATCAAAATCACAAAATTCAAGATGTTCCACTTCATTTTAACAGGGTGGTGTGTATTTGATCAATCCTCCCTTCGAGAACAATTTTAACCAGTGGATAAAAGCACAAAAAAAAATCAGCTGTTTGAAAGGGATCAGGATGCAACTCAAATAGCTATAACTTGAGGTACCAAAATTACATGGAGAAGGGAATAGTAGCAAAATAAGAGTAATACTCTGTCACTTTTTCCTTTGAAGTATAAACTGTAAAGGGTGAAGTTGCAGAAAAAGCAGCTGCTCAGAGCTTTTGATCATCACATTAGAGCTAAAAGGATGGAAACTAGAATTCTGGGAAACTGAAGCATACACTATTTGAGGAAACCATGAAAAGGGAGCTGCAAAAAAGGAGGCTCGATAATCTCCTTGTATGTCCAACTTAGGGCATTTACAGATTCCTGAATACAAGTTGTAGAAGTCAAGCAGAAAACAGTAGCTAAGAATCTAAAGTATAAACAATCTAAAGAATCTTGAAATCTAAGAATTTTTTGCAGTCACACAGCGTTGAGATCAGGACACATCAAGTAAGAGCAGACTTAGTGAAAGAGGTTTAGTTGAAGTCTCTAAAGGTTCTACATTTAAGAACAAACTGAAAAATGGCTAGTTTTCAGCAAAATTGAAATCATGTCTTGAATCAAGAAAAGTGGGGGTTGAATAGGGCATGAGATGGGACAGAGGTATTAAATTATAGCTTTAAATAAAAACTCATGAATTAATTACTTTAAATATAAATGGATTCACTACTCCATGAAAATCATCAAAGTAGATAATAAATCAACACTCAACTATTCAATATTTATAAAAGACACATCTAAGACATATTGACACTCTGCACTTCTATGTTCATTGCAGCATTATTTACAATAGTCAAGATATGGAAACAAACTGCCTGTCAAAAGAACAATGGATAAAGAAGATAGGTGATATACATATATGGAATACTATTCAGTCATGGGGAAGAAGGAACCCTGCTGTTTGCAACAACTTAGATGAAACTTGAGACCATTATGCTAAGTGAAATGTCAGACAAAGAAAGACAAATACTTTATAATGTTATTTATATGTTGAATCTAAAAAAGCCAAACAGAATATATTGGAGGTGAGGGAAATAGGGAAAAATTGGTGAAAGGGCAAAAACTTTTATTTATAAGATTAACAAGTTCTGGAGACCTAAGATACAGCATGGTAATTATAGTTAATATTCCTATATTATGTACTTTAAAGTACATAAGTTTTACAAGTCTTACCTGTTCTCACCTTAAAAAAAATGATAATTATGTCACAGAATGAAAGTGATAGTTAATACTATAGTGATAATCATGTTGCAATTTATGAATGTACAAAATAAACAACAAAAACTATAAAGACATAGAAATGTTTTTAAAAGAAATGGAAATAGATGTACATTGCAAGCAGTAAACAAAAAAAAATTGGTGTAGTACACTAATATGTGAAAAAAAACTTTAAATTAAGAAGTGTTTAAAAAGATGTGTTATTAGAGAAAAACTTTGCATAATTAAAAGAATTAATTCATCAAAATGATTTCATAATTCTAAATGTCAACACAACTTTTAATCTAGCTTTAAAATATATAAAACTGAAATATTTTTAAAAAAACATGAGCAACAGACTCTGATAGGTAATACAAATCATTGCAAAATCACATTCTTTTCAACTGGACAAAGTCTATTCACCAAAACAGGTCATTTGTTGGATATAAAGCAACCTCCTAAAATAACATAGAGTGTGTTTTTAAAATAAAGTTGAATAAACTAGGTATAAATGTCAAAAAAAGATAATTAGAAAATCCCCAAGTGTTTAGAAATTGAACAATGCACTACAGAATAAATAATGAGTCAATTAAGAAATTATGCAAAAAAAATAGCAGAATATTTTTAATTAGATGATAACAAAAATAACATGAAGTCTGTGGAATGCAGCTAAGGATTTACTTAGAGGCAAATGTATAGTCTCAAATCAATATACTAGAAAAGAAGAATGACTAAGTATTTAACAACATCAATATCTATCTTAATTTTTTTAAATCAAGTAATCTCAAAGAAAGTTAAAAGTTACAAAGATAAAAAAGATATTAATGGAATATAGTACAAAGATAAAACAGAGAAAAGTTAAATGGTCAAAAGTTGGTTCTCTAATAAAAATAAGCACTTACTGGCAAGACTGATGAAGAAAAAAGAACTACCAAATTATCTCTATCGCAAAGGGGACAATTTTATAGGTCCTACAGATAATAAAACCACAACATTTGGGAATGAAATAACCCTATGTGTGAAGCTTCTGTGTGATGTGGGTCTTGGACTTCATGGGCATTTATGAACAAGGCAACCCTGCTCTTACCTGTTTTGCCAGGAGAGTGGAGAGGGCAGTGAGGTCTGCATCATTGCTATTGGTCTTCAAGCTTGTTTCTTTCTCAGCTGAAGAACAAAGGTAATTCATAAGAAGAGAAAGAGAATTTCTTTATATCAGGCTTGGCAAAGAAGAACAGCATATTTACTATTGGCCACAAGAGAGCCTCTTGACTCTCTAGGTAGATGATTCATTAGAATATGGGAGTGGGAGCCAGTAAACTATTTTTCTAGATGTATACAGGATAAACTGACTGAAACAGAGCTAGAACCAAGAGAACTTCTGGATGTTTCATTGAACAACAGAAATCTTCAGCCTAGACATAAATTATAAGTAAATCAAACACAGAGTTTATTTTCCAGAATGTTTACCATGACTCTATCTTTCTTAATATCACATGGAATTCATCAATTTCCAAAAAAAAAAAGATGTTCTATGGGATTATAGTACTTAGTTATTCTCTCAGCATATGTCTCTATAAGTTTGTGTGTGTGTATGGGAGAGGAGAGTGAAAAAGTTGGCCTAAAGCTCAACATTCAGAAAACGAAGATCATGGCATCTGGTCCCACCACTTCATGGGAAATAGATGGGGAAACAGTGGAAACAGTGTCAGACTTTATTTTTCTGGGCTCCAAAATCACTACAGATGGTGACTGCAGCCATGAAACTAAAAGACGCTTACTCCTTGGAAGGAAAGTTATGACCAACCTAGATAGCATATTCAAAAGCAGACACATTACTTTGCCAACAAAGGTCCATCTAGTCAAGGCTATGGTTTTTCCTGTGGTCATGTATGGATGTGAGAGTTGGACTGTGAAGAAGGCTGAGTACTGAAGAATTGATGCTTTTGAACTGTGGTGTTGGAGAAAACTCTTGAGAGTCCCTTGGACTGCAAGGAGATCCAACCAGTCCATTCTGAAGGAGATCAGCACTGGGATTTCTTTGGAAGGAATGATGCTAAAGCTGAAACTCCAGTACTTTGGCCACCTCATGCGAAGACTTGATTCATTGGAAAAGACCCTGATGCTGGGAGGGGTTGGGGGCAGGAGGAGAAGGGGATGACAGAGGATGAGATGACTGGATGGCATCACTGACTCGATGGACGTGAGTCTGAGTGAACTCCGGGAGTTGGTGATGGACAGGGTGGCCTGGCGTGCTGTGATTCATGGGGTCGCAAAGAGTCGGACACGACTGAGCAACTGATCTGATCTGATCTGATGCGTGGGTATTTTTGCACACATGTGACTTTAATTGTAATTGTGCTCAGACAGGATAGGAGTGGGTGATGAAGGGAGCATCTTTCTTCTCATGTTGAGCAACAGAGCCCTGGGATCCATTCAGTAAATTGAACTATCAATTTCCTCAAATCCAGAGGCTATCGTCCTCAAATGAGTGCATGCTAAATCATTTCAGTTGTATCTGACTCTTTGCAACCCTATGGAATGTAGACTGCCAGGCTCCTCTGTCCATGGGATTCTTCAGGCAAGAACACTGAAGTGGCTTGCCATGCTCTCCTCCAGGGATCTTCCCAACCCAGTGATTGAACTTGCATCTCTTACATCTCCTGCATTGGCAGGTGTGATCTTTACCACTAGCACCACCTGGGAAGCCACTGGTCCTCACACATCATACCTATCCAGGCCTCAACCACATCAGCCTTCCAGTTGAACTCCTGAAAGTCATAATCATCTTCCAGTTGTGACTTCCAAACAGCCAATGACCTGGCCAGAGCAGGAATCTTTTCATTTAGAGCCTGTATCTTGTTAGAAATCTTCTCTTTATGTTGACTTTCCCCCTGTATTACCGAGATTGAAAGGAGGAGAGATAGATATATTGATGAATGTCCAGAGCCTGAAAAGTGAAATCCTTTGCACTATTAAAAACCTTTCATCTCTCTCCTTCCAAATATATAGCTACTCTCTTCTAGGTCCAGTGAAATTATTCTATTATTCATCTATAATAGAATATCTATTACCCAGATGATATTGTCCAGCATTTGGACAGTCTTCTGTTTGTCCATGTAAGTGTGATCTTCTTAGTTGGCATAAACATCTCAAAGGTACAGAATCATCTTTTTAGGATTCTTTGTACAGCCTTTAGATTATTGAGGTTCTATTAAAACTATCATTTAAACAAAAGAATGGTTCTCAAATTATAAAGAGATTTCAGTGGGATCCTCATCTCTAGAGGTCAAAGAAATTTCTTCACATTCTTACAGTACTTTATAACCAAAGCAAGTCATGTTTAAAATATTTTTAAATGTCATATTCTGCATAGAAAGTGAAAGTAAAGTTGCTCAGTTGTGTCCAACTCTTTGCAACCCCATGGACTGTAGCCTATCAGGCTCCTCCCTCCATGGGATTCTCCAGGCAACAGTACTGGAGTGGGTTGCCATTTCCTTCTCCAGGGGATCTTCCTGACCTAGGGATCGAACCCAGGTCTCCCGCATTGCAGGTAGACGCTTTAACCTCTGAGCCACCAGGGAAGCCCCATTCTGCATAGAGTATGAGTCAATGAATGATTTTTTTTTTTTTGCTTTATTAATATTTTCTTTTTTTAAATTATTTTATTTTATTTTTAACTTTACAATAGTGTATTGGTTTTGCCATATACCAATGCTTTTTAAATATCTAAAAAGTATACCTATAAGACCTTGAAAAAAAGCTTCCAGAAAACAGCAATAATTAAATAGATAATTGTTTGCTGAAACAATAACAAAAAGGCAGCTTAGAAGAGATTACCAAGGTTGTGCATGATTTTAGCAATGTTCATGATTCTATATTTGGTCGAATCACTTTTTGAAGATCCTTTTTTTTTGACCTGGAATCCCTGGAGTATATCTCACCTTACTCAGGATGTCTTCTCCTTGAGCACACACATTTTGCACTCGAATCTCATGGACAGCAAAGTCATTCTCCAAAGCTTCGAGCTTCTTTTGTAAGCTCTGTGTGAATGAGTCAGTGAGAATCAAAACTTCCAAAATGAACAATCTGTCCCACTCACATTCTGATTCTTTTTGACACCATTCACCAGCAATGATTCAACTAAGTTGGCAGAGTACATGAGTGCTCACTTATTCCTGAGTAGCGCCAGTAAATTTCTCTTCCCAAATTCCTCACTTCCCAGAAAGGCAGTCTTACCAAAGAGCCAAAGGAATACATGTGATATTGTTTATAACTAACCATGCAACTTGAAACTTCTGGATTTGGGAGTGAATATTGATCAAGCTAATACAAAAGTATTTCTCCATGTTGAAATGTATGTATAATAATTCTTGGAAACATTCCATCTAGCAGAAAAATATTTAGTATCAAGAACATCCTATGCTAAGAACTAACCTGAAAGTTTCTTCTTCCACCAGAAGAAAGATTCTAATTTTACAGGTAAAAATGTTGACTACTTAAGAAAAGATTCAAATTAAACAGAAGAAAATTGATTCATTCTGCCAGTTCCTCACCTGAATAGCAGCCAAAGTGTCTCCAGAATCCCCTTGGGCAACTAGAGCTTCCTTTTCACTAATCCAAGCTTCCTCCTCCTCAGCATTCTCCATGAATTCCAAGTATTCTAGGGATTCTCCCAACTGAATCCCTCTGTAACAGGAAAGTAATCCCCACCCCAAATAAGAAAACAAAAACAAAAACAAAAAAAAAAAACAAAAACTAATGAGCAGTGGAAGTGTAGCAAAGTGGCACAATCTTATAAGATTTTAAGATTTTGGCTGTATTAGTGTAAGGGAGAAAAATACTCCATTATTTTATTACTAAGCACTACACATAATGTTAAAACTGGGGAGATGCAGAAAGTAAAACAGACATGTGGGAGATAATGTGGTATAAAGGATAACATATGTAGGGCAACAATGATAAAAGACAGCTGCAAGTAACTGTAAGCACAGCTCTAAAGAGACAGTATCATAGAGACATAGAAACAGTGTCATTTCTTCCTGGGGTACATAGAGGAAGCTTCAATGGAAGACCTGGAATTTGAGCAGGGACTTAGAAGCTAGAAGAGATTGGTAGCTAGGGAGAGATGCTGAGCAGGCACTTAAGTGTCTTCTCAATACCTACCCAATACCTGCAATCCAACAAGAGAATTTGGCCTTCTATCCCCAACTCACCGAGCCTTGGTCAACTCTTTGAGCTGGTCCCAGTGTTGAACAAGCTGATCAAGCCTGTCCTGGATCTCCTCTCGCCCCACGGCCGCCTTGTCTCCCAGCCTTTCTGCCGTATCCAGTACATTCTGAACAACACACATCCTCCATGTCATATTTCCCCATAGCATCTCCCCATTTATCCACAGTTTTCTAGCAAAGTATCTAGCCCTTCCTACCCTCTGGCTCATTTATAAACTGGATGTACTCAAGGCAGTCCTGACAATCCTGGGAGAATGAAGAAAGCTGCAGTAAGATCTAACATGCTAAACTTCATCAAGGATTCAGACAAATACCTTGGCATTTGCACTAGACTACTTTCCATGATCTGACTGATGGTCACAGGGTGACCCTGCTGCCAAGCCAACACTCAGAGTTGCCCTCTTTCCACATGGCACAGCTCAGGTACAGCTTTTCCAGATGTCCCAACTTGCATCCTAATTGTCAACAACTGTGCCCTGGACTGTCAAAGGTGCTCCTTCCAGGGAAGACATGGGTTTCTACACAGATTCTTTTATTCATAGAAGGCACAATGTGGAGTAGAATGCTTGTGAACTCTACAGCCAACTGTCTATGTGACCTTGGCACTCTGCCTTCACATTTTGTAGCCTCAACCTATTAGGTCGATGCAAAAGTAATTTCTGTTTTGCACTGTTGAACTTTGCCATTTGATATTGGAATACATTCTTAAATAAATGTAGTTAAGTTATACATCATTTTAATACACAATTTTTGCTTTATGATTTTTGCTAATAAATTATTACTTGCTATTTATTTTACATGTGTTTCAGGCTATGGAAATTAAGTTAGACAAAAAGCAAATTTGAGCAATTTTCTTATTCGAGTTCAAAATGGGTCAAAAGTTAGCAGACAACTTGCAACATGAACAATGCATTTGGCTCAGGAACTGCTAATGTACATACAGTGCAATGGCAGTTAAAGTAGTTTTACAAAAGAGACTAGAGCCTTGAAGATGAGGAGCACAGTGGCTGCCCATCAGAAGTTGACAATGACCAACTGAGAGGATCATAGAAGTTGATCCTCTTACTACACAAGAAGTTGCCCAAGAATTCAACGTCAACCATTCTATGGTCATTTGACATTTGAAGCAAATTGGAAGAGTGAAAAAGCTTGATAAGCAAGTGCCTCATCAGTTGACTGCACATCAAAAAAAAAAATTATCATTTTGAAATGTCATCTTCTCTTATTCTATGCAACAACAGCGAATTATATCTCAAATGGATTGTGATGTGTGATGAAAAGTGGATTTTATGTGACAACCAACAATGACCAGCTCTGTGGTTGAACTGAGAAGAAGCTCCAAAGCACTTCCCAAAGCCATATTTTGAGTTATGGTCACTGTTTGGTAGTCTGCTACTGCTCTGATCCACTATAGTTTTCTGAATCTCAGTGAAACCATTACATCTGAGAAGTATGCTCAACAAATCAATGAGATGCACTGAAAACAGCAATGCCTGCAGCTGTCACTGGTCAACAGAAAGGGCCCAGTTCTTCTCCTCAACAATGCCCAACCACATGTCACACAACCAACATTTCAAAAGTTGGATGAAATGGGCTAAAAATTTTGCCTTTGTAGCCCAATTATATCTGCTATATCTACCTGACCTCTTACCAACTGACTACCTACCGCTCCCTCAAGCACCTTAACAACTCTTTGCAGGGAAAATGTATCACAACCAGCAGGAGGCAGAAAATGCTTCCAAGAGTTCACTGAATTCTGAAGCATGGGTTTTTATGCAACAGGAATATACAAACTTATTTCTCACTGGCAAAAATGTGTTGATTGTAATGTTTCCTATTTTGATTAATAAACATGTGTTTGAGGCTAGTTATAATGATTTAAAATTTAGGGTCTGAAACCATAAATCTTTTGCACCAACCTAATATTTATCCATAACATGAAGTGCTACTATTATATTATCTCTGTCTTTTCAGGTTTCATATTCCTACCTGGATGGCAGGTTCATGTGCCAGCAGCTCCCCTTCTAGGCGTCTGTGCTTCTTCAGCAAATTCTGAACCCCCTGCAGATCCCTCCCATAGTCCTGGGATCTCACTCGTACCAACTTCTCCCTGAGACCAAAGAAGAAAACTTTTAGACTTTAGACGTCTGAGGACATCCTAAAAAGATGGTTTTCTAAGCATATGTGTTTGGCTGGGGGTATGGTGGCGGTAAATTCTGGAACACTCTGGTGTCAGTAATCACAAAGTTAATAAGTGGCAGAGCCTTTCAGCAAAATATTGGACTTAGAGCAACACAAATTAAAATAACGTACTGGAAGAGCCTTCTCATTCATTTCTTTGCCTGTCTACATGTGTATCTTCTTCTCTTTTCTCAAGAACTCACTGTTGTTTCTCTTTCAAAAAATGTGAAAATTACACACACACACACACATACTCACTATATATGTATACAAACATATATGCTTATATACCTTCTATTAATGTCAATAATTATGTATATGGTATGCATTCCTGCTCAGTCATGTCCAACTCTTTGTGACGTTGTGAACTGCAGCCTGCTAGGCTCCTCTGTGCATGGGATTCTCCAGGCAACAATACCAGAGTGGGTTGCCGTTTCCTTCTCTAGGGGATATTCCTGACCCAGGAATTGAACAGGGGTCTCCTGCAACTCCGTGCATTGGCAGCTGGATTCTTCTATCACTGAGCCTCAGGGGAAGCCCATATCAATAATTAATTCAGGTAAAATAGACATAAAAACTGACATTAAAGCAGTCATGGCAGTTGGATTTGTTCTGCGTATAAAATGTTTGAACGTCACCTTGAAGCGTGGTGAAAGACTAGGTAGAAAATATCTTACTATTTCTTTTATTGGGATATAGTTGTTTTACAATATCTTACTATTTCCAAAAAGGTTAAAAAATGTCCTGCTTGGTGCCCTATGTGCATTCCTTTCCTCTGATTCACTGATAATGAACAAGAATCAGCAGTTTTATAGAAAATGAACATGATGAACCAGGGGAGAAATAAGACAAATGAGATGAGTGCAGTTGTGTGGTTGAGCATTCTTCAAGAAAATTAGAGATACCAAGGGATGCGTTCATGCAAAGATGGGCTCAATAAAGGACAGAAATAGTATGAACCTAACAGAAGCAGAAGATATTAAGAAGAGATGACAAGAATACACAGAAGAACCGTACAAAAAAGATTTTCATGACCCAAATAACCACAATGGTGTGATCACTCACCTAGAGCCAGACATCCTGGAACGTGAAGTCAAGTGGGCCTTAGAAAGCATCACTACGAACAAAGCTAGTGGAGGTGATGGAATTCCAGTTGAACTATTTCAAATCCTAAAAGATGATGCTGTGAAAGTGCTACACTCAATATGCCAGCAAATTTGGAAAAGTCAGCAGTGGCCACAGGACTGGAAAAGGTCAGTTTTCATTCCAATCCCAGAGAAAGACAATGCCAAAGAATGCTCAACCACAGAACTGCACTCATCTCACACGCTAGTAAAGTAATGCTCAAAATTCTCCAAGCCAGGCTTCAGCAATACGTGAACCGTGAACTTCCAGATGTTCAAGCTGGTTTTAGAAAAGGCAGAGGAACCAGAGATCAAATTACCAACATCTGCTGGATCATCAAAAAAGCAAGAGAAAAAAAAATTAAAAAAAAAATTTTAAAAAAGCAAGAGAGTTCCAGAAAAAATATATATTTCTGCCTTATTGACTATCCCAAAGCCTTTGACTGTGTGGATCACAATAAACTATGGAAAACTCTGAAAGAGATGGGAATACCAGACTATCTGACCTGCCTCTTGAGAAATCTGTATGCAGGTCAGGAAGCAACAGTTAGAACTGGACATGGAACAACAGACTGGTTCCAAATAGGAAAAGGAGTATGTCAAGGCTGTATGTTGTCACCCTGCTTATTTAACTTATATGCAGAGTACATCATGAGAAACACTGGACTGGATGAAGCACAAGCTGGAATAAAGATTGCTGGGAGAAATATCAATAACCTCAGATATGCAGATGACACATCCCTTATGGCAGAAAGTGAAGAAGAACTATAGAGCCCTCTTGATGAAAGTGAAAGAGGACAGTTAAAAAGTTGGCTTAAAGCTCAACATTCAGAAAACTAAGATCATGGCATCTGGTCCCTTCACTTCATGGCAAATAGATGGGGAATCAGTGACAGACTTTATTTTTGAGGGGTCCAAAATCACTGCAGATAGCGACTGCAACCATTAAATTAAAAGACACTTACTTCTTGGAAGGAAAGTTATGACCAACCTAGACAGCATATTAAAAAGCAGAGACATTGCCAACAAAGGTCCGTCTAGTCAAGGCTATGGTTTTTCCAGTAGTCATGTATGGATGTGATAGTTGGACCGTGAAGAAAGCTGAGTGCCAAAAAATTGATGCTTTTGAATTGTGGTGTTGGAGAAGACTCTTAAGAGTCCCTTGGACTGCAAGATGATCCAATCAGTCCATCCTAAAGGAAATCAGTCCTGAATATTCATTGGAAGGACTGATATTGAAGCTGAAACTCCAATAGTTTGGCCATCTGATGTGAAGAGCTGACTCATTTGAAAAGACCCTGATGCTGGGAAAGATTGAAAGCAGGAGAAGAAGGGGACGCCAGAGCATGAGATAGTCGAATGGCATTGCTGACTCACTGGACATGAGTTTGAGTAAATTCTAGGAGTTGGTGATGGACAGGGAGGCTTGGCATGCTGTGGTCCATGGGTCACAAAGAGTTAGACACGACTGAGCGACTGAACTGAAATGAACTGAAGAATCAGCGATAATACCATAGCAAGTGCTATGTAGGCTTCTCTGGTGGCTCAGTCGGTAAAGAATCTGCCTGCAATGGCAGAGACCTCAGTTCAATCCCTGGGTTGGGAAGATCCCCTGGAGAAAGGATGGGCTATCCACTCCAGTATTCTTGGGCTTCCCTGGTGGCTCAGATGGTAAAGAATCCACGTGCAATGTGGGATACCTGGTTTCGATCCCTGGGTTGGGAAGATCCCCTGGGGAGGGCATGGCAACCCACTCCAGTATTCTTGCCTGGAGAATCCCCATGGGCAGAGGAGCCTGGATGGCTACAGTCCACAGGGTCATAAAGAATCTGTCATGACTAAGCACAAAGCACAGGTACTATGTAACATTTTCTGCCAGTGTCGAGTTCAGTTGCATATTAGATAACGCAAGACACAGAAAGAATCATGATAATAAGCAGTCCAATAAGCTGTAAATGCTCAGTTATCTAATTCAGAATGGGCATTACACATTCTATGAACTATCTGGTTTTCCAGGTGGCCATAGTGGTAAAGAATCCATCTGCCGATGCAGGAGACATAAGAGACATGGGTTTGGTCCCTGAGTCAGGAAGATCCCCTGCAAAAGGAAATAGCAAACTCCAGCATTCTTGTCTGGAGAATCTCATGGACAGAGGACTTAACACATATGAACTATCTAAAAACAAACATATGTGTGTTAGTCACTCTGTCGTGTCTGATTCTGTGCAATCCCATGGACTGTAGCCCACCAGGCTCCTCTGTCCATGGAATTCTCCAGGCAAGAATACTGGAGTGGGTTGCCATTTCCTTCTCCAGAAGATCTTCCCAGCCCAGGGATCAAACCCTGGTTTCCTGCATCTCAGGCAGATTCTTTATCGTTTGAGCTATGGGAAGTCTAAAAAACAAACATATACAGCTCCTTAATTTTCTTCCCAGAATGTATGTGAACTTCTCCTCAGTCCCTTCATGCCTGTCTCCTTCTGTGTACATATAGTGAAAAAAACTGATAAAAATAAAACCAACGTTCATTTTACTTATTTCATTTCAGCATCAAGTAAGAACATGTTTGGTGGATTATCTATTTTCCTGGACTATCCACGCAATGTGAGGTGTCAGTACATACGCTATCCAGAACTCTTCATCATCTAGGTCCTGGAAGAACTGGAACAAGGCATATGACTCTTTCAGTTTCTCATGATGCTCAGCCGCCAATTCCTTGACATTCAGAAAGCGCTCGTTGACATTATCCCTTTTCTCCACAATCTGGTCAGTATTGAAAGTTCCACTGGAGATCAGATCTGTAGCCAATGTGTTCAGGTCCTGGAGTGCATCCTAGAAAGCCCAAGTGTCCTCAATGATTAGTGTAGTATAGGTATTAAGTGGGAGAAGGCAATGGCACCCCACTCTAGTACTGTTGCCCAGAAAATCCCATGGATGGAGGAGCCTGGTAGGCTGCAGTCCATGGGGTCACGAAGAGTCGGACATGACTGAGCGATTTCACTTTCACTTTCCACTTTCATGCATTGGAGAAGGAAATGGCAACCCACTCCAGTGTTCATGCCTGGAGAATCCCAGGGACGGGGGAGCTTCGTGGGCTGCAGTCTATGGGGTCGCACAGAGTCGAACACGACTGAAACAACTTAGCAGTAGCAGTAGCAGCAGGTATTAAGTAGACCTTTAAACACTGCTAGTTCAGATTCAAAGACTGTGGAAAATAGATCATTTTTGAAGATAATGAATTTGGCCTTATGCTCTTTTAACTCAGTTTGGATAAGGGCAAGACTACGGACATTGTAGATAGCATGGCTACTTTGTTGGAACTGTGTATTTGGCCTTCTGATGTTTTCCCTTGTGTTTTCTTCCTCTCTCCATACGGAAAATAAGACCTTGGTGAACAAGCACTGTGTCTCCAAACAGGGTTATCTTTTCACAGTGCTGAATATGACACAGGCTGAGTGACTGAAATGTCCAAGATTCTCTTTTGGCAACGTTCTCAGGCTAGTCACATTCAGAACACAGCCAGCCTCTTCTGTCTATTTGCATTCCAAGTCTGCCCCCTAGTGATGTTCAAGAGAATATCATCAAGTCCTGAAACTAAGAAAACCTTTGACATCATGTTCTTTCTGTGTCTGTGTTACCAAATAAAGCTGATGATACAAAATCCATCAATGTGAAATTAACACCTCTCTGAATGTTTATCATAGCTCACAGGACACCTCTCTGCTTGACATTAGGATACAACTGAAATGCTCCATAGAACTTTCACAATGTACATATAGTTCAACTGCCTTGCACGTGCTCCCATCTGATTTTTTTTAGTAGTTCTGAAAAATAAACTTTTATTTTCTTTAAAATGCCAGATCAAATATATCAGCTTTGGAAGAGAGTGAGTTTATATGCATGGTTAAAATGTAAACAAGACCATTTTTAGGATCTACTTCTTAGAATCTGACTCCAGTATTCTTGCCTGGAAAATTCCATGGAGAGAGGAGCCTGGTAGGCTACAGTCCATGGGGTCTTAAAGAGTCAGACATGATTGAGTGACTAACATTTTTACTTTCACATTTTATTGGAATCTTAGAATCTATGATTTAATGATAATAAAGTTAACAGCTCTGAAGTCTATGGATTTGACCTGATTATAATGACTGCTGGTTGAGAATACTAAGCTAAGCTTTGCAAAGCTGTGTTCTCAATGGACTCCTGACACAGGAAAGTGAAAAGTCACCAACATTTCTGTTCTGGCCAGAAGAGTGTAATTCTAATACTACTTACCTGTCTAGCCAACATCTCTGTTTCCAGTAGCTGATGTTTCTTGAGCAAGTTTCCTGCTGAAGCCAGATCCCTGGCCTGATCCTTCATGGTCAGCAGTGTCTCTGCCTGGAAATGGAAAGGTAAGCAATACAGCTGCCAGATGAAAACTGTCTTTAAGGAGAACAAGATTCACAACCATGTCCGCAAACTTTTCCCAAGAAAAGTCAAGGAAATTGCTCATGTATTAAACTCCCATGCCCACACCGTTTCCAGGTATAAATACCTCTGAGAGCCAGAAGTCAAAGTCCCGGATGCCTGTGTTGAACCTCTGCTGGCGACTAGCTTCATCGAGCTTCTGTCCTTTGTCAATTGTTACCGCAAGCAAGTAGTTCCAGTTTTTCTCCAACTCTTCTACTTGATCCTGTGCGTGTTAGTCATTCAGTCACGTCTGACTCTTTGCAGACCCCATGAACTGCAGCCCACCAGCCTCCTCTGTCCATAGGATTTCCCAGGCAACAATACTGGAGTGGATTCCCATGCCCTCCTCCAGGGGATCTTCCCAATCCCAGGGTTCAAATCCAGGTCTCCTGCATTGCTGGCAGATTCTTTATTGTCTGATCCACCAGGGAAGCCCTACTTGATCACAGCCCCCTCTCTGGAATTGAGGGGTCATTATGGTATTTAGGGTCCTGTGACAAATTGAAAGGATAATGTAGGGAGGCTCTGGAGTTTGAGTCTAGCCAAAATCTTCCAGTAATTGAAGGTCATATATTTTAAATCATAATTGTTTACGCTGGTTTAAATCTGGGAAAGCAACAGTAGGTGTTTACAGAAATTTTGAAGAAAGAGTTCTGGACTGATTACAGAAACTGATTGCCTAAATGCCAAAACTCTTGGTGGTAGGGACATAAAATATAAGCAAGCATTATAACACATAGGAATTAAGTCTAAAGCTGTCTTGGAGGTCAAAATGCTGAGTATGATGGGAGTGATAAGGTCTGAAAGTGCAAGTCTCTCAGTCGTGTCCGACTCTTTGTGATGCCAAGGACTATACAGTCCATGGAATTCTCCAGGCCAGAATACTGGAGTGGGTAGCCTATCCCCTCTCCAGGGGATCGTCCCCATCCAGGGATCCAACCCAGGTGTCCCTCATTGCAGGCGGATTCTTTACCAGCTGAGCCAAAAGGGAAGCTCTAGAATACTGGAGTGGGTAGCCTATCCCTTCTCCAGAAGATCATACCAACCCAGAAATTGAACTGGGGTCTCGTGCATTGCAGATGGAGTCTTTACCAACTGAGCTATCAGGGAATCCCAAAACAACATATTTTCCTCCTCTTTTGTGAAAAAAACAAAGGGAAGACCATTAACAGAATATATTCCATATTCCTACACATGGAAACACCAAAAGGGTATAAAAGATTTCTCTTCCTATGATAGCCCAAAGCCCATTGTAAGCAGAACCCACCTTCACAGACTCTTCATTACCATCGCATGCCCTCCGCTCAACCAGAGTGTTCCCTAAAATAATGACTCCTTCCACCTGCTCAGCTCGGCTATTGACCTCATCTTCAAAGGCCTTGTGCTTCAGATATTTTCTCTGAAGGGAAAGCAGAATCTAAATTACCATCTAATTTAGAAAATAAGATGAGATAAATTCTGTTTAAAAGGAAAAATTAAGGATTCTTAATTCATTCTTTTTTTTCTTATTATTATTATTTTTTTTTACTTTACAATATTGTATTGGTTTTGCCATATATCAACATGCATCCACCACGGGTGTACACGTGTTCCCCATCCTGAACCCCCCTCCCACCTCCCTCACCATACCATCCAATTCTTGGGAACAACTCCCTCCACGTTAGACTCAGAAATCCCTGAAGGCAGGGACGACAGTCTGAACAGTAAGGAAGTTTTCCACGTTAGAAGGTGACCATTCGTTCATCAGTCTGAGTATGTTGAAGTTTTCCAAGATTCTTACTTTGAACTTACCTGAATATTGGTGGGATCTTTATAGGATTCATCACAGGCTATGGGCAGCATCTCACTGATCCATTCTTCTTGGTCCTTGAAGTCATGGTAGAATTGTTTTAGGTCAGCATAGTCTCCAAGTTTCATCCGCTCAGCAGTCAGCTGTTCTTTGAGAATCCTCCATCTGAAAGTCGGAACTAGATTATTCTCTGCCCTCTATCTTTCCACCAAGCCTTGATGCCATATCTATGAATCTCCCTATTTGCTTATCTGCACTTTATCTTCTCATTCTCATTATTTGAACACTTATATGTCATATATGGGCTTCCCAAGTGGCACTAGTGGTAAAGAACCTGCCTACCAATGCAGGAGATGTAAGAGATGAGAGTTAGATCCCTGGGTCAGGAAGATTCCCTAAAGGAAGGCATGGCAACCCACTCCAGTGTTCTTGCCTGGAGAATCCCATGAACAGAGGAGCCTGGTGGGCTATAGGCCACAGGGTTGTAAAGAGTCAGACATAACTGAAGCAGCTTAGAAGAGCACAGCACAGAAATGAGAACTCAAAGTATTATCTCCATCCTCAATTCTAGTAAAGTAGTCACTTTTCTATATCTTCCTGAGTGAGTAAGTGAGTGCATGTCACTCAGTTGTATCTGACTCTTTGCAACCCCATGGACTATACAGTCCATGGAATTCTCCAGGCCAGAATACTGGAGTGGGTAGCCTATCTCTTCTTCAGGGTATCTTCTCCAGGGGATCTAACCCAGATCTCCTGCATTGTAGGCAGATTTTTTTTTACCAGCTGAGCCACAAGGAAAGCTCCTATATCTTCCTATAGCTCACAAAACAACTGCTCAATACTGACCTGTCTAGTATCCGTTGGTTCCGAGCAGCAATCTCTTCCTTGGCATAGTGGTCTTCAGATATGAGTCGTTCAGCAAAAAGATCTAGTTCAGTGATTCTATTATCCTAGATAAAGGAAAGAGAAAAAGCCCAGAGACCCAGAAATTAGGCTCTTGGTGCAATCTGACTTCCTCCTAGAAAAGGAGAGATATATCCTTTGTGGCTTCATGAAGGGCAACAAAACCAAAGCCAAAAGGTAAATGCCTTAAAGGGAGGTGGCTTTTAACTCAACAAGAAGAGAAACATCAATAGTGATACTGAGGTGGACTACATGTGTGGTGCCGATTTCCCTATAGAACAGACACTTCTCTTGGTCATTGTAGAAAGTGATTCCTGCATTGAATGGGATGTTGGATAGCATATAAAATAGCTTTTGCACCTTGGCTAAGACTAAGCCACTATGTTGCCCGCCTACCTCAGAGTTTATGTAAAAAGCAAATGGGAATTAAAATACATGCAAATCATAAAACCACATACATGTTCAGGATTTCTGTCATTATTACTAATAGTTATTGTTGGAATTCTTGTATTAGCTGTTATTACCTGGTCAGTAATCGCTTTGTCCAAATCGTCACGTTTCTTCATCAAGGCCTCCAGAGTGTCTAAGGACCCCTTATCATCCGACCTTAGATCATTCTCACGTGCCACCATCCAGCTCTCAGCCTGATCACAGTTCCCTCGGAACAACTATGGGGGTTAAAATTAAATGTATATGGTATGTTCATTCCAGGCAGACAGAGGAAATGATCTCCCACCTCTCCCATGATACTGATAATAGGGACCCTGTAAAGGATGCTAAAGCTGAAACTCCAGTACTTTGGCTACCTCATGAGAAGAGTTGACTCTTGGAAAAGACTCTGATGCTGGGAGGGATTAGGGGCAAGAGGAGAAGGGGACAACAGAGGATGAGATGGCTGGATGGCATCACTGACTCGATGGACATGAGTCTGAGTGAACTCCGGGAGTTGGTGATGGACAGGGAGGCCTGGCGTGCTGCGGTTCATGGGGTTGCAAAGAGTCAGACATGACTGAGCAACTGATCTGATCTGAACTGATCTGAAAGGATGTCAATATTCTTTCAAGAAACATTCACACAATAAACCTTGGCTATCTTGGACCTTTTACTCTTCCCTGAAAACATGTTTTATGTTTTCATATAAGCTTTCCTCCATTCTTGCAGTACTATTTTCCATATCCTAGACATGGTAAACGGGCTTCCATGTGGCACAGTAGTAAAGTATCCACCTGCCAATGCAGGAGATGCAAAAGATGTGGGTTTGATCCCTTGGTCAAGAAGATCCCCTGGAGTAGGAAATGGCAACCTGCTCCAGTATGCTTGCCTGGACAATTCCATGGACAGAGGAGCCCATGGGCTACAGTCCATGGGGTCACAAAAGAGTTGGACACTCTGAGCTACTGAGCATGCACACACACACGCACACACGCACACACACACACTTGGTGAAAACTGGCTGGTTATTTCTTTAAGACTCTGGCAAAGACTGCTTTTCAGAACAGCATGTGACATTTTCACTCACTTCCCTCAGGACCATTAATCACTCCTTCTGCTATAATCTCAAAACATTCACACATTTTATCAGTAATTATTTTATATATTAGAATGATTTGCCTCAGTTCAGTTCAGTTCAGTTCAGTTGCTTAGTCATGTCCGACTCTTTGCGACTCCATGAATCACAGCACTCCACGCCTCCCTGTCCATCACCAACTCCCGGAGTTCAGTCAGACTCATGTGCATCGAGTTGGTGATGCCATCCAGCCATCTCATCCTCTGTCATCCCCTTCTCCTCCTGCCCCCAACCCCTCCCAGCATCAGGGTCTTTTCCAATGATCTGTCTACAAGTCTAATTTCACTACTTTTAGAAAATAGACACTATCTTACTAATATTTGTGTTCCTGCTGCTGCTGCTAAGTCACTTCAGTTGTGTACGACTCTGTGTGACCCCAGAGACGGAGCCCACCAGGCTCCCCTGTCCCTGGGGTTCTCCAGGCAAGAACACTGGAGTGGGTTGCTATTTCCTTCTCCAATGCATGAAAGTGAAAAGTGAAAGTGAAGTTGCTCAGTTGTGTCAGACTCCTAGCGACCCCGTGGACTGCAGCCTACCAGGCTCCTCCACCCATGGGATTTTCCAGGCAAGAGTACTGGAGTGGGGTGCCATTGCCTTCTCTGATATGTGTTTCTAGGAACACAATAAAATCAATAAAAATCAATCAGTAAAACTTTCAATCAATAAGTAAGTTTAAATATCAATAAATTATAACCACTTAATTTCAGGGCCCCATGCCCTAGGACTGACCTCCATTTTGTTTAGCTTTTCATTAACAAGAATAGGAGCAAAGAACACTACAATGATCAGAAAATGCAAAGCAGAAAATGCAATGTCAGATAATCAAGAGATACCTTTATGATTTTGGAATGGAATTCCAGTGAAATAAGCACCTGTATTAACTCTGTGAAACTGCGTAGAAGGAACAGACTCAGCTAAGCCTGTTTAACGATTGGGAATTTGCAGTACCTGCAACTCCAGACACTGATCTAGCATCTTTTTGCGTTGTTCCCAAGCACTCTCCAACTCATCTCTCTCTAGTCTAACAGCTTGAAGCTTTTCTTCAATTTCGGGGCTGGCCCGGTGCCCACTGATTGTAAGATCTGTACCAAAATCTTCAAAGGCCTGGAAGGCGGGAGCCTGGGCCTCCATGTCAGCACGATGCTCCTGTGGTAAAAAGGGATCAGAGACTGGTGAGTCCAGTGACATCTCACAAAAGTTGCAAAATGCAGGAAGTTTGCGAGGTTATGTGATCAGAGGCTAAGGCTTTTGTCACCATACCTGATGCCGCTCTATCATGATCTCTGTGCCAGTTAAATCTTCAGCCAGTTCCTGGGATGAAACCATGCCACCAATGCCACTAATCCAATTCTGTAAGTCCCTAGAGAAATGGCATACTGAAATTGAATCAAGGAAACCTTGCAACTTGCTATAAAATTGTCTGTCCTTGGACTTTTTCTCCCCTAGAAAACGTTTCCAGATCTATATTTTCTTTCTGGTTTATAGCCTTCACAGATCTTAGCTTTGTTGTTTTCACTGTATAACTTAATAATAGCATTCTGTTGCATTTGAAATTTTCTTCACACACTATCTCTTTTGATTCTTGCAATAATTTTGAGTAGAATTCTGGAAATTCTTTTCCTTCTACTTTGGAGATGAGGAAGTTGGCCTAGAGAATGTAAGTGATTTGCCTATGTGCTAAAACTGGAAATAGACAGATGGAGTAGAACCCAGACACTGGAATCCTGGACTGGTACATATTCCATTACTTTTAACATGTCCTACTCCTTTAGTGTGGATTTTTGGGTTTAAAGATTTGTCTTAGCATAGAATCTCAGGTGAGGCATGTGTTTCTTCTTACTCTTATTCCAAATCGAATCCAGTACATGCTTCTGCCCAACACACACACACACACACACACATACACAACATACTTACTCTCTGCTGCTGATTAAACCAGGGTCATTTGCCACTCTTTTAGAAGTCAATAAATTAGAAAAGGAGGGATAAAGTCCATCTGTCCCAGAAGGTAAATGTCATTGAGTTAAAAAATTATATATGATGGTCAAATTCAGCATCTCATGAAGAGTGCCCTTACTCTTGTTTATTAAATAGGAATCTGTAGCTGTAGGGCAGAAAGTCCTCTTCTTTTGCAAACTCATTTATTCACTTATTTAAACAACTAAGTTTTATTGTGAAAAAGATGTATTTGTGCCTTCTAGGAGTTCACGCTTTATACTGAGAGAAGAAAACAAAAAGCAAGCAAAACATAGAGACTAGTATTTTTTTTTCAAAAACCCTAAAAAGAAAGACTGTCCTGAAGAGATAAAATAAGGTGTTAGAGTTGCTCTGAGAGTGCTAATATTACTTCTGCAATGTTGAAGAATATTTCATAAAGGGAAAGAGTCAGCATTTAACATGGAATCTGAAGTATAGGCAGAAGCTATATCAACAGAGATACATGGGCATATATATGCTTTGGAGGAGTGAGTATGTATGCTATTTATTTATACTATGTGAAACACTATAACTTTCCAGAGATGCTGAATTGGGGAGGGCATTGGCAAGAACACTTGCAATCATTTGGCAAAGTCGCCCCCTTTTATCTTCAAAAATATTACATTGCAAGCTGTTACTTCCTGAACCCTCAATTCTAAATGTAGGCTGATATGATGGGGCAGAGTGTGCAAATTTTTCCACAGATAAAGTGTGTATTTGCTAAAACATGATCATGTCTAAACTGTTTACCAAAACAGTGAAACTTCTCCAACAATCAAAAACAATTAAACTCCAATAAAAAATTAATTTAAAAAAGGATTTGAGCTTAGCATTTCTGAATTTATCTCTTGCTATTTCTCCTCACCCCTGTGACATACAAAACTCAGGCTCTAGCTGTTTCTGCATCATGGGCATTCTATACCTTCCTGTTCTCATGCTTTTGTTTATATAGTTCCATCTATTTGTTGGGATGTGTGTTTGGGGCTGTTCTATGTTCTACCATGGTTATATGTATTCTTCTTTGCTTTTCCAATAGACTATCTCCCCATATTCTATGCATGTGTGTACTCAGTCATGTCCGACTCTGTGTGACCCCATGGACTGCAGCCCTCCAGGCTCCTCTGTCCATGGGATTTTCCCAGCAAGAATACTGGAGTGGGTTACCATTTTCTCCTTCAGGGGATCTTCCTGACCCAGGGATCAAATCCATATCTCCTTTGTCTCCTGCATTGGCAGGCACATTCTTTACCACTAGTGCCTCTGGGAACTCCCAATATCCTATAATTCCTCATATAGCACTCTCTATATAGTATAGACTCCATAGAAGCATACTTAATTGGCCTAGATAACCTCATATTCTTCCAAAATTCAATATTTCATGGCTTGAAATATTGAACCTGAGAATTTTGTTCCTTACCAAAGGTACAATCTGGACCAAGAGGTACCCTCCAAACCAGGTAATGAAGAACACCTGTACCCAAACAGCTCCTAGAAGCTCCATTTATGGGCCAGGCATGGACTCTGCCAATTCCACCTGGTGGAAGTCTGCCTCTGGAACCTTACCTGGCCTGGCTGAGGAACTGGTAGAATTTTAAGGCCTCCTGTAGGTTCTCCTTACGATCCTTTGTAAGCCCCTGCAAGTCATCCCAGGCCTCCTTCAGCTTCAACTGCTGGCTCTGCAGGTCATCAGTGGCATCTGGGTGGGATTCACTGAGTCGATCTGCTGTGTCCCTCAATACCTCCACCTAGGGAGTCCAGAGCTCTGACAGTCAGCTTGGTGTCACACCTGAATCCTAGCAAAAGAGTTTCAAGCCTCAGGGTGCTCCTTCCTCAAATAGACATCAATGAGGTCTTGCTACTTTTTATATGATAGTGGAAACCCTTTTGATGCATATGATAATTCCCCAAAGTAATCACTCTTGACATGACCATGCTTCTTTTTATGACTAGAAGGCTGCTTCTGGTAGTAAAGTCCAGGGAAGAGGCCTCAGGTATCATGTTGGGCTGTGAAGGTGGCAAGAAGAAGCCCCTGAAGCAGCCCAAAGAGCAAGTCAAGAAGATAAAAGAGGAAGATAAGGCATTCAAGCAGAAACAGGAGGAGCAGAAGGAATTTGAGGAGCTAACAGGAAAGGCTGCAGGGAAAGGGTCCCCTGGCCACAGGTGGAATTAAGAAATCTTACAAAAAGGAATCTGTTCCTTGTGCCTGAGGCAATGATGATCATTAATTCCATTCCTATTTAAACATTTGTATTCTCTGACATACCATCTGTTGCCACCTATAGGAAGAATGAAGTATTGTCTTGGAATCTATCATACATTTAAAAATAAACCTTTGTATAAACAAATAAACAAGGCTATAGGGCAGGGTGGTTAAGTGACTTGGTTGGTGGCAAGTGTCAATTAATATGAAGATCTTTTTAATGTAGACATTTTCTGTGCTTCTTTTTGGTTTTTATGGTAACGCAAGTTCTATGCTCCCCCTGAGTTATTCCAGAGTGTATTTGGCAAGCTTTAGAGTTCATTTTTTGGCCAGAGTAGGATTAAGCTTCTTCAATCCCTTCTAAGGAAGCTCTGCATCACACTCAGGCATAAGCCTGGTCATACCAGGTATGATCATCTCCTATTTATCTTAGACTACTGATCTCCAACTAACTGCTATACATTCTAGTCACTTGGAACTCACGAAGAGTTCTCACTTGGAACTCACAAACTCACAAACATTTACAATATATTTTCCCTCAATGCTATTTGGTGCAGCCACTGTAGAAAACAGTATGGAGATTCCTCAGAAAACTAAAAATAGAATTGCCATATGATCCAGCAATCCCTCTCCCAGGCATATATTCAGACAAAATTAGAATTCAAAAAGATACACACACCCCAATATTCACAGCAGCACTCTTTACAATAGCCAAGACACAAAACAACCTAAATGTTCATTGACAGATAAATGGATAAAGAAGATATAATACGCATATAATGGACTATTACTCAGCCATAAAAAGAATGAAATAATGCCATTTGGAGCAACTAGAGATTATCATACTAAGTGAAGTATGTCAGAAAGAGAAAGACAAATACCATATGATATCATTTACACGTGGAATCTGAAATATGATGCAGATGAACCCATCTATAACATGGAAACAGAGTCATAGACATAAAGAACAGACCTGTGGTTGCCAAGGAGGAGGGGATTGCGGGAGGAATAGAGAAGGAGGTGGGGTTATCAGGTGTAAGCTTTTATATACAGAATGGATAAACAGTAAAGTCCTACTGTATATCACAGAGAACTATATTCAATATCCTATGATAAACCTTAATAGAAAAGAAGATAAAAAGGATATAAATGTATATATATATATATATATTTATACATATTTATAAAACTGAATCACTTTGCTGTACAGCAGTAATTAACACAACCTTGTAAATCAACTGTATTTCACTTTAAAAAAAAATTAAAACCATTTCCCTGCACATAAATTGCCCTGGGCATGCCCTTTTGGTAGACTAGCTTTCGGGACAGGGTTAAAGAACAAGAATGGAGTAGGATAAAGAGAACTAAAGTAAGAGACTGGATAATAAAAGCAAAGGAGAGGGCATTAATATGGGTAGATGTGAAGAGGAATGTGCTGGAAAAGCTTGAAGGCACATCTCACCTTTTCCCCCAGAGGTATGAGATCTCTTTCAAAGTTTTCATGCTGTCGTTGAAGGGCCTGCACACTGAATAAGTCTGAGCCAGGGTCAGCAGTATTGAGGGCCTGGCACTTCTTCTCAATCTGTTCCTTTGTGTCATCTGCTTCTCTGGTGCATAAGGGTAAAAAGTTTAAGAATAATAACACAAACTGGAGGCAGACTAGCTGGGCTCATGTACCAGTAGTAGTCATCAGTACCACCATCATCATCCTTTTTTTAAGGATGTGTTAGAACTAAGTGTTAGAACTTAGGCTCATTTAATCTTTACAACAATGACTTGAGGCCTAATTATTATTACCAGTCCCATTTACATATGAGAAAACTAAAGCTTAGAGGCTAAGTAGCAAAAAAAAAAAAAATAGGTTAGGTATTTTCTCAAGATTGTACCCTAGCCATACATTTAGTCAGACCCTAAATTTGAATCAAATGCCCTGATAGCAAAGGCACATTCTTAACTGTGGAATAACATGGAAAACCTTTAGTTCACTCACTCCGTTATGTCTGACTCTTTGTGATCCCATGAATTCCAGCACGCCAGGCCTCCCTGTCCATCACCAACTTCCGGAGTTTACTCAAACTCACATCCATTGAGTCGGTGATGCCATACAGCCATCTCATCCTCTGTCATTCCCTTCTTCTCCTGCCCCCAATCCCTCCCAGCATCAAGGTCTTTTCCAATGAGTCAATTCTTCGCATGAAGTGGCCAAAATACTGGAGTTTCAGCTTTAGCATCATTCCTTCCAAAGAAATCCCAGGACTGATCTCCTTTAGAATGGACTGGTTGACCTCCTTGCAGTCCAAGGGACTCTCAAGAGTCTTCTCCAACACCACAGTTCAAATACATCAATTCTTCAGCACTCAGCTTTCTTCACAGTCCAACTCTCACATCCATACAAGACCACTTGAAAATCCATAGGCTTGACTAGACAGACCTTTGTTGGCAAAGTAATGTCTTTGCTTTTGAATATGCTATCTAGTTTGGTCATAATTTTCCTTTCAAGGAGTAAGTGTCTTTTAATTTCATGGCTGCAATCACCATCTGCAGTGATTTTGGAGCCCCAAAAAATAAAATCTGACACTGTTTCCCCATCTATTTGCCATGAAGTGATGGGACCAGATGCCATGATGTTAGTTTTCTGAATGTTGAGCTTTAAGCCAACTTTTTCACTCTCCTCTTTCACTTTCATCAAGAGGCTTTTTAGTTCCTCTTCACTTTCTCCCATAAGGGTGGTGTCATCTGCATATCTGAGGTTATTGATATTTCTCCCAGCAATCTTGGTTCCAGCTTGTGCTTCTTCCAGCCCAGCATTTCTCCTGATGTACTCTGCATATAAGTTAAATAAGCAGGTGACAATATACAGCCTTGACATACTCCTTGTCCTATTTGAAACTAGTCTGTTGTTCTATGTCCAGTTCTAACTGTTGCTTCCTGACCTACATACAGGTTTCTCAAGAGGCAGGTCAGGTGGTCTGGCATTCCCATCTCTTTCAGATTTTTATACAGTTTATTGTGATCCACACAGTCAAAGGCTTTGGCATAGTCCATAAAGCAGAAATAGATGTTTTTCTGGAACTCTATTGCTTTTTCCATGATCCAGTGGATGTTGCCATTTGATGTCTGGTTCCTCTGCCTTTTCTAAAACCAGCTTGAATATCTGGAAGTTCACGGTTCAAATATTGCTGAAGCCTGGCTTGGAGAATTTTGAGCATTACTTTACTAGCGTGTGAGATGAGTGCAGTTGTTCAGTAGTTTGAGCATTCTTTGGCATTGCCTTTCTTTGGGATTGGAAGGAAAACTAATGTTTTCCAGTCCTGTGGCCACTGCTGCATTTTCCAAATTTGCTGGCATATTGAGTGCAGCACTTTCACAGCATCATCTTTCAGGATTTGAAACAGCTCACCTGGAATTCCATCACCTCCACTAGTTTTGTTCGTAGTGATGCTTTCTAAGGCCCACTTGACTTCACATTCCAGGATATCTGGCTCTAGTCAGTGATCACACCATCGTGATTATCTTGGCCATGAAGATCTTTTTTGTACAGTTCTTCAGTGTATTCCTGCCATCTCTTCTTAATATCTTCTGCTTCTGTTAGGTCCATATCATTTCTGTCCTTTATCGAGCCAATCTTTGTATGAAATGTGCCCTTGGTATCTCTAATTTTCTTGACAAAATCTCTAGTCTTTCCCATTCTGTTGTTTTCCTCTATTTCTTTGCATTGATCGCTGAAGAAGGCTTTCTTATCTCTTCTTGCTATTCTTTGGAACTCTGCATTCAGATTCTATGTCTTTCCTTTTCTCCTTTGCTTTTTGCTTCTCTTCTTTTCATAGCTATTTGTAAGGCCTCCTCAGACAGCCATTTTGCTTCTTTGAATTTCTTTTCCATGGGGATGGGTTCATCCCTGTCTCCTGTACAATGTCCCAAACCACTGTCCATAGTTCATCAGGCACTCTCTCTATCAGATCTCATCCCTTAAATCTATTTCTCACTTCCACTGTATAATCATAAGGGATTTGATTTAGGTCATGCGTGAATGGTCTAGTGGTTTTCCCTACTTTCTTCAATTTCAGTCTGACTTTGGAAATAAGGAGTTCATGATCTGAGCCACACTCAGCTTCTGGTCTGGTTTTTGCTGACTGTATAGAGCTTCTCCATCTTTGGCTGCAAAGAATATAATCAACCTGATTTCGATTTTGACCATCTGGTGATGTCCATGTGGAGTGTCTTCTCTTGTGTTGTTGGAAGAGGGTGTTTGCTATTACCAGTACGTTCTCTTGGCAAAACTCTATTATCCTTTGCCCTGCTTCATTCTGTACTCCAAGGCCAAATTTGCCTGTTACTCCAGGTGTTTCTTGACTTCCTACTTTGCATTCCAATCCCCTATAATGAAAAGGACATCTTTTTTGGGTGTTAGTTCTAAAAAGTCTTGTAGGTCTTCATAGAATCATTCAACGTCAGCTTCTTCAGCATTACTGGTTGGGGCATAGTCTTGGATTATCGTGATATTGAATGCTTTGCCTTGGAAACGAACAGAGATCATTCTGTCATTTTTGAGATTGCATCTAAATACTGCATTTTGGACTCTTTTGTTGACCATGATGGCTACTCCATTTCTTCTAAGGGATTCCTTCCCACAGTAGTATATATAATGGTCATCTGAGTTAAATTCACCTATTCCAGTCCATTTTAGTTCGCTGATTCCTAGAATGTTATCGTTCACTCTTGCCATCTCCTGTTTGACCACTTCCAATTTGCCTCGATTCATGGACCAAACATTCCAGGTTCCTATGCATTATTACTCTGTACAGCATCAGACCTTGCTTCTATCACCAGTCACATCCACATCTGGGTATTGTTTTTGCTTTGGCTCCATCCCTGCATTCTTTCTGGAGTTATTTCTCTACTGATCTCCAGTAGCATATTGGGCACTTACCGACCTGGGGTGTTTCTCTTTTAGTATCCTATCATTTTGCCTTTTCATACTGTTCATGGGGTTCTCAAGGCAACCTTACACCATTTTAAATAACAAGACTTGTCTGCCTCTCAGTTTCCCCTTCTCTGAATATTCAAAAATGCATTTTTACACAGCAAAGGTGTTTGGTTGTCAGTTTGTTTACTTAGTTGTGCATTCTGTTTCTTAGTATAGAGATTTGGCAATCAGACATAAAAAAAAAAAAAAAAAAAAAACATCTTTTAGAGTCAATGTGATGTTTGTTTCCCTCTACTCTCTACTTCTAGTTCAGATGTGTTATTACTTAAACCTCTTGTTTCAACTTCAGTTTTCATTCACTATCATGAAAACATATATAAACTGCTAATTATGTACCAGGGCCCAAGCCTAGGTATGAGAAAATTGAAGTTGGTTGTCTGGAGTAGCCTACATGCCCAATGAGATATCTACCTACTACTGAAGCATCTGATTTCCTATTTTATCCAGGAAGAAGGGTTAAGCTAGTAGCTATGGTTCTACTATAGCAATTAGAATCAGTGGTTCTCAAGTTAGTTTTAGAGCAGCACTGCTTTTCAAGGTTAAAATTCTCACCTGTGAAACATCTGGACAGCATGGGCACTGCCTAGCAGCTGGCGCTGTTCCTCTGCCAGCCTCTGCAAGGACCTCCATCGGGCATTCAACTCCTGAAACAGGCAGACACAGACTTTAGCTAGGGATCTAACTCAGCTTAGTGGTGTCTGAAGATTAGATGAGGCTTAAATCCTGATTATTTTCATGCTAACTCCTTTAGAAATTGCACAGGTTTCTTTCTTTCTTGGATAGTTTGAGCTTGGGCCTCAGCTATGCCAATGCAGTTAAAAAAGGGATCACATTCCTTCCCAAATTGATGTTCCAGGTGGGAACCAACAACCTTAGAACATCAATTGATATTGGCTGCCCCAGAGACTACATTACAACCTCTGAAGTGTAAGTTTGACTTCTTGCCTTGGTAGCTAGAAGACATTGCCTTTTTCTATGACCTCTAGTATTTTTTTGTGTCCTGAAATGATTAAACCAGGCAGTCTCTTAGAACCCTATTTTCTGTGAAGAGTAAGAAAATTGTTCCTTTGCACATTCTTTCTCACTCTTACCCCACATCAGTTACCATAAAAGAAGGCAGGGCTTCTCCTCACTGGTTTATGATAACTCAGATAACTGGACTAGACATTCCATTAGTTCCGGACATATTTTATGGAACCACAGGTCCAAATTTGAATAAGGTCTCAAATGTCTTCTCTTCCATCTCTACTACCTATATTCTTCTTTTATTAGGTATTATCAGAGCCTATCTCATCCAGTACACTTTCTGGATTAATCACTTCCCACTATCATAGCTCCTTTACCTGCATCGTCTTTGTATTCAAGTATTTGAGCACTGAATTTCTCATGGTGATGGGGTGGGGGAGGTGTGTCAATTTAAGGATTTTTGAATCGATTAAAAGGCATATGACTTAGCAGCTGAACAACAAGATGGATACACAGCTAGACTATCTGGACTATTTCCTTTGACCTTTCCTATAGCTAGTTCTCTACTGCAATTACCTTCCTCATGTTCTAGCTAATCTGCAGAATATGAAGTTAAATATTTTTAAGTGAGATGAAGGCTCCCCAAACTCAGCCTGGTAGTGAGAAGGAAGAAGGAGTCACAGTTACCTGCTGTATTTGAGCTCCCTCTGGTGTCAAAAGCTCTTCAAATTGAAGATCATCAGCCACCTTGTTGATATCCCTCAGTCGAGGTTCATTTGTCTTCAAATCCTAAGTGGGAAAATGTACCAAAGCAGTTTAAATTCCCTCCTCAAAAATCTTTCACTCTTGCCTGCTCACCTTTGCCCTGACTTGACTATGGATTAAAACATATTGCTAACCATACTTGTAATAAACAACAAACTGCCCTCCTCCAACCTGCCACAAAGAGGAGGACCTTTAAATTCCCTGATACTCAGTGGCTATTAAAAATGTTATTTATATGAAATATAGAGATCTCTTTCCTTAAATTTATTAAAAATATCTCCCTGATTAAATTATACTATCAGAGGGGTCTATGCCTGAGCCAGGTAATAGTTTTTGCTACCAATACAGATGTCTCCACTTTCTGAAAAATTTCATTGTCTGGGTTATGATTTGCTTACATTAAGATATGTTGTAAGAAACAGCCCTAGGGAACTCATCACTATGTCTATAGTGACAATATTGTTCATTTCTCGATACAATGGCCTTTCAATGAGTTTTCTCATGTAAGTCTTATTCTTAGTTTTCTTTTATTAATTGTACCCTATTTACCCTTCCCTTTCTCTTACTTATCTCTCTCTATATATAGAGAAAGACTATTTCCTTTGACCTTTCCCATAACTAGCTCCATACTGCCATTACCTTCTGCATATATGTATATATATGTATATATATATATATATATATAGCTTTGTACAGCTCTGAATTCCATGTGTAAGGAAAGTATCATATAGAAGAGAAAGGAAAGAAGGGAGAAGTCTATACTAATTGCTAGTTAACATAATAGAACAAATCTGAGAGAATAAAAGAGATTGAGAAGATTTTAGGTAGGCAGAAAATTAAAAATTGTCTGGCTGTCAAGTCAGATTGTTCTTCCCACCTTTCCATTCAAACCTCTACCTGATAACTAGACCTTACAAGAGTCTTACAACACCCAATCTCAACCTGAGCATCAGTATCACAGGCCAGTACAGGACAAGTTGTAAAGATTCAGGAAGACCAGTACTTCCAATAGGATGCAGGAGTGACAGCGACTGCAGGCTACAAAATCAAGGTAACTAGTTTCCTCTGCATTTTCTTTCCACTTGTAATACCTAGAGAAATATTTTAAATATGGAACTCTCTAGCTTTGGGGAGGATATTTAGCAAATATGAAATTAAGGGATTACTTAGGAGGAGATATGAGGTAAAAGGAAATGATGGAAATCCTCAGAAAGCTATCTAGAGGAGACAGCTCTTTCTTACCATTTGGAACTCATCAAACTTTTTCTGTAACTCCCAAACATCATCTAATTCCACCCCGGTGTTTTCTGCCTTTTTCTCTCGGATCCAGTCCAGCATGTCTCCTGCCTCATAGGCCAGCAAAAACTCATTGTAACGTTGCAACAGACGACGTCTGCGCTCGTCTGCCCGATGCAGGAGGGAATGGTACCTAAGTGGAGAAATAAAGAGAATGGAAAATGTGGGAAAAAAGAGACAGAAAACACGGAAGAGTACTGGTAAGAAAGGGAGAGAACAAAAGGGACAAAAAGGAAAGGGAAGAAAAATCAAAAGAAGAACAATAAAGAGGAGGAAATAAAAATGGAAGAAAAATGGCATTGAGAGCAGAGAGACACAAGCTTTCTATTTAAAAACAATCAAAATGTCAGTGTCCCAATAGTGTGACTGACAATACCTCTTCATCTTTCTATAGAAGTGAAAAGTTCACATTCCTATTGACAACTGGATAGGAAATAGCCTTGTATAGTAATATACACAAACAAAGTGCTCGTAGGAGTCAGAAGACCTTTGGACAAGCTTGAAAGAGTGACAGAGTGCCAGGCAGGGTGTCAGAATATGTGACCCTAATATTGTGTGACCTTGGGCAATTTACATAATGGTGCTGGAGTTTCCTTTCCTCATTTAAAAAATAAAGGGTTTGAATTACGCTGTTTACTTTTAGCTCTTAAAATCTGTGAATTTGAAAAGCATCTTTAATCTAACAAATAATAGAATCAAGAGTTGTATCTTTGACCAGTCGGAGATGTTTGGCCAAACACTGTCCAGTTCTCCAGCCTCCAGAACTTACTGGTTCTCAATCTGTTCCTGGCGCTGGATGATGTTGCCTGGTTCTTCTCGCTTCCGTTGTGGGAGCATAGGAAACTCATCACGGGCTAGTTTCCTCACGTAGACAGCTGGCACAAAGCCCTGGTGATCATCAGTTTCTACTTTCCACCAGTCCTAAAGGAAGAGCAAATCCCCACTCCTTCCTTAAAAGCCACATTTAGAAGTTTTAACCCTCATAACCGAGTCTCTAGGCAAAGGGACAAACTGATGACGAGAAGAAATAAACAACTGCTTATAAATTTTATGTATTACAAAGAAGATAAATCAGGAGTTGCAGGAATTGGAGAGATAAGTCTCTGAAATCAAGGAATCTGATATTTGATATTAGATCCTTAACTTTGAGGAAGTTTTCAAAACCCAATGGTCATTCTCTTCATGATAGGGTATTTTGTCTACTGAAAATTCATTTAAAAAACCTATAGGGACAGAATTAAACCAGGCTTCTTCTGGGTAGAGCATCTATGTATGAGAGTATTGTATAAGAACTTTTCCCTATCCTTCTCCTAGAGCCCCTAAAAATTGTGCATTGCCTGAAATTCACCTATAAGAATGTTTCATGCTTAAGTATCACCCTGACTGTCACAGTCTTTTAGGAATGTTGCTATACTAACCACTCTGGAGTTAATATCCTCAGAGAATAATGTAGTGAAATAGGGAAGACTGAGCAAAAAGAAAAGAGTACTGGAACACAGCTTATTTGATAATGACAATCTTGCTTCCCCCCAAAATTATTTATCCTCAGAGTGAAAAATCTTGAGCTCTCTTTTTTTTTCTTCTCAATTTATGAAGATTAATGAAGTATTAAATATTTTAAAAGTTACTTGAACTCTTACTTTTTTATTGAAATGTAGTTGATTTACAATGCTGTGACAATCTCTGCTGTACAGCAAAGTGACTCAGTTATACACATACACACCTTCTTTTTAAAAATATTTTTTCCATTATGTTTTACCACAGGATATTGAATATAGTTCCCTGTGCTGTGCATTAACCTTGATGTTTCCGTGATCTCCTATGATAAATATATTTTAAATATTGGACAATATTTTGTTACTATTCTCACAGTCATGAAGGCTAAAGAAAAACCAAGTTAACAAAAAACCTCTCCTTGACCAGGCTCCTCTTAAGCTCAGTCAATTTTTTCCATTACTAGGAACACTTGCACAGAATAGGAATAAGCAGAGACAAAGAGACAAGTTTTAATCCTGTAACCATATTATAGAATTGCCACTCATGGCTTATAAGTGTTTGGGCTAGTTACTCAAGCTCCTTGAGTCCTCACTTTATTAAGTGTGAAATTGGTATTTTGTAATCTCAAAAGATATGTATAGGATCCTAAGCAATAGCTGGAGGGATGATATTACTCAATAAATTATGGTTATTTAAGAGAGAGAGAGCAATAGAAAAATACTGACTGGTTAAAATATACCCATATCTGGCAGGGTTGGGAGAGTCAACTGCAAGAGCTACCTTGTTGATGGGGAGAAAAGTAGAAAGGAAAGTCACCTTGCTGATGGAACTGAGCAGTGTTAAGACATCATCTTTCTTCATGGTGACTTCTCGGGAGCAGCGGGCCTCAAAGTCATATAAGGCCACAACCCTCTCTTCTGGAGCAGCCACCTCCACAGGTGCAGCTTGTTGTTCCTGAACAAAAATAGGAAGAAGAACATTCTAGTCACCCATAGGAAAGATCTTTCAGTACAACCTACCCACAGTGGGTAGGTTCCTGTACCCAAAGGAGAGAGGAGCTCCTGGTTACAACCTCTTACCTGGATGCCAGTAACAGAGCTATTGCAATATGATATCTTTAGAAATATCATTTCATCTTAGCACTTCTCAGGGGACAGGCAGACTGGGAAATATGTATATAGAGTGAGCAAGTAAGAATTTAATTTGTCAAAAACATATTAAATGCTCTAAGTCACCAGTCTTAAGCAGATATTAAAGGATTGCATGAATCCATGTTTCAGAAAATTGAGAAAGTGAAAGATCCACTTCTTTCATTACCTTCTCCATTCCCTAGGTCTTTAAAGTATTTTGTAGACCAAATATGGACTTTTTTTTTTTTTTTTAAGAGATGAATGGCCGACAGCACAGGGAGGGCCTAGAATTTTAATATTTGAGAAAATAAACCTAGATCAAATATCTTGTTTCTCTTTTTAGCAAGAAACCTGCCCTCCATGATACAGTCTTTCTGATTTTCATTTCCCCCAGATATCTTATCTCTGAGAGAATGAACAAATATAATCACCCTTCATAAGTAATGACCCACATCTTTTTCAGATGGGATGTGAAGATATACCTCCCCTTATATATCCCTCTGATTTTGTATCCTTCAAGTACTATTTCCTCATAACTTACAATTCATAAATCCACCTGTTTTTATGTAGGCACCTACTGTGCAGAGCTTGAGGAAGGCACAGCACTAAAACTCTGTAAATACTTATTGTCATAGTAAGCCTGGCAACCCACTCCAGTACTTTTGCCTGGAGAATCCCATGGAGGGAGGAGCCTGGTAGGCTACAGTCCATGGAGTCGCAAAGAGTCGGACATGACTGAGCGACTTCACTTTCTTTCTTTCTAAGCCTATGTATTTTCTACTTGCAGTGTATGGGTTCAGAGCCCCTCATAAGAAAGAATTTCTTGAATGTGAAAGTGTGTCTTTTTTCTTTCCACTCTACTCAGGAAACATCCATATCATTTAGTTGATTTCTGCTTCCATCACTCTTCCAGACACTTATTTTCACCTTGCAGTCTTGCCATTCTCACAATACTCTTGATTATTTTGTGCTTCAGAGCATTTGCTCGTATAGATTGTTCACTAGAAAAACCCATCTTCTCCTTATCTGCATAGTAAACCACCCTTACAAAACGAATTCAGATAAACTGACTTGCCTCAGCTATGAAGATTTTCCTATCCTCCAGCATTCTAATATCAAGAGAATGAAACACTTCTTTCTTTGAGACTGTTTTCCCATTCATGTATCTATCATATGTTATTTGTTACAATTCATGACCTAATAGACTGTAACTTTCCTTCAAGTCAGAATTATTCTTTTATTCATGCTTGCACATGGTAGACATTTAATACATGTTGGTATAAAAAATAACTAAGAAAGGAAGGAACATAAAAAGGAGAGATATGAATAAAAGAAGTAAAAGAAAAGAAAATGGAAATATAAAAGGAAAAAGGAAACAAAAATATACCAATGAACAAATTATAACACTTATTGAGAAATTCTTTTGCTCTGAATCTCTGTAAATGCTACAAAGATGCTACAGTGCCTGCCTAAAGATTACAAGACAGTATTTTCTGATGCAATTGCTTCCTAGAATATGTAAAGTAAAAACTGGTGACAATTCCTTTTCCTCTGCAGTGGAGAAAGTGATTCTTGTTATACTTAAGTCCTTCTTACCTGGCAGGCTTCTGCCTGATCCCGAAGAGCTTGCATACTGTTTCCAAAAGCCTTCAGATCCACTAGAAAGGCCTCATGCTTCTTTAGAAGAGCCTTAATTTGTTGATGGGAAAATCATCAAAAGCAGATATAGGAAGAACACTAAACTTGTTTTATGATATACTTATTGTCCGCATTCTTATTAAAAGATACTAAATTTGCAAGATGTCTGGTCATGCATTTGGGGGGTTAGATAATCTTTAAGAAATATGGATTTCTATGGGATTAGGAAAATGTGGCATATCTTTTGGGATTTTTGTTAATTCAGATTATCCCAGCAGAGGAAGCCCAAAAGTTATCACTCTGGAAACCCCAAATGATCTAAGAAAATATTACGCTATCACACATTCTAATTAGGTACACATTTGGTACCAGTTTGGTGAGTATTAGACAATATCTTTCCCTATGCCCTCCTTACCCCAGCTGCTTCTTCATCTGCCCCGTAGTTAGTGTTGTCTACTATAGGTTCCTTCTCTCTAATCCATGCTTCTGCTTCATGAAGATCAACTAGGTACTGCTGGAATTGGACATTGGCTTCAAGATCATTCTGCCGTCTAGTAGCTCGAGCCTGGAGAGATTCCATATTCTCATTCAAACTCTTGACCCTAGAGGCCACATCTTCTGCAGCAAAGTGTCCTATGAGGTAGTTATAGAAAAGGAGAGTTTTACCCTCATTAATGTCCACTATACTTTAATCTTTTTGGTAACCTGGGAGAGAGAAAAGGAGCCATGAGGATCATGCTGCATGAAGTCAATATGACATTTTACCTAAATTCCTAGGAATTGAAATGTTATATGTGAGATTAAGCACTGGTTAATGAGGGATAGAGTGTGTGTGTATGGTGGTGAATTGGAAGGTACAATCTCTGATATAGGGAATGAAAACAAAATACCTATATGTGGGTACTGTTCAGAGTACTAAAAACATGCATTCTCTAGCCTAAACAGAAAAATCAGCTAATTTTCATTTCTGTTTTTTTTTTTTTTTTTTAATATCAATGAATCAAAATTTTTCCTTAGATCATGTTAAGTACATTTTCAGAATTTGGTAAACACACCCACAGATAAATCAAGAAAATACAGTGAAGTGTTGGCAAAAATCAACCAGCAGATTTTCATTTCTGCCTATAAAGGATTTATTACTACAAGAATTATTCTCTTATCCTACACAACTAGGAAACACGACAGACTGTAAGATATAATGATTTTCAGACAATAGACAAAAGAGTGTGACTCCTGAGAGAAGGGAAAGAAATGAGCTATGCCTTTCTGAATGCCACAGCTCAGGCCTGGGGCAGTGTATACACTGTAGTGTTAAAAGGATTAGCACTATAGAACTATCAATAGCAATCACAACGTGCTGAGACAGACATCAGAGCTGAGGGAAGACAAGACAACTAGAACTTGTGGAGCAGAATACTGGCTAGACTGCTGTACCAGGGAGGGTGTTTTGGAAATTTGCAAAGGTCCCTTGAAGTATTTAGCTGATTATTCCTTGGCAGAAATGTACCAGGAAACTCTTAAAGGGGAAAAAAAAATAAGACTGGAAAGAAGTAGACCAAAAAACTCCTAAGGACCACAAAGTGTTGTGAATACTTAAAATTAGCTCCCAGCAAAGTGGAAAGATATGGGCTTCCCAGGTGCTGCTAGTGGTAAAGAATCCACCTGCCAATGCAGGAGACATGAATTCAATCTTTGGGTCAAGAAAATTCCCTAGAGAGTCTACGGTCTATGGGGTCACAAAGAGTTGCATACAACTGAAACAACTTGCAGAAGCAAAGTAGAAAGACATATAGTGGTCAAAATTGCCCTTTTTGAGCATATGTGATGCTGGTATGTCCCTAGCCACAGTTGTGATATCATATTCCAGTTTCAACTGCTGGTCCAATGCCTCCTGGTCCCTCGGTGGCATCTATCTGGACATGGCTCCAGCTCCACCCAACTGCCTGCAGGCACCAAATGCATGACAACTCTCACCAAACAATCAGCAAAAGAGGAATACAGCACCACCCATCAGCAAAAGCAAGTTGACTAAAGTCATACTAAGCTCACAGACATGCCAAAACACAACACCTGATATGGCTCTGCTCAACAGAGGGAAAGACTCAGCTCTACCAACCAAAGTGCAGGCACCAGTCCCTCCCACCAGGAAGCCTATAACAAACCCCTAGACCAGTCTCACGCACCAGAGAGCAGACAACAGAAACAAGAGGAACTATAGCCCTGCAGCCTGTGGAAAGGAGACCATGAACACAGTAGGTTAGCCAAATGAGACAACAGAGAAATGTTTTGCAAAGTGGAAAGATATTATAATACATGGTATTATAAGGTACAAGGTACAACCCTTCTGAGCACACTACCTAGATTTAGACTAATTTAGACTAATCCTCTAAATTTGGAACCAGTCTGTTGTTCCGTGTCCAATTCTAACTGTTGCTTCCTGACCTGCATACAGGTGTCTCAAGAGGCAGGTCAGGTGGTCTGGTATTCCCATCTCTTTCAGATTTTTACACAGTTTCTTGTGATCCACAGAGTCAAAGGCTTTGGCATAGTCAATAAAGCAGAAATAGATGCTTTTCTGGAACTCTCTTGCTTTTTCCATGACCCAGCAGATGTTGACAATTTGATCTCTGGTTCCTCTGCCTTTTCTAAAACCAGCTTGAACATCAGGAAGTTCACGGTGCACGTATTGCTGAAGCCTGGCTTGGAGAATTTTGAGCATTACTTTACTAGCATGTGAGATGAGTGCAGTTGTTCAGTAGTTTGAGCATTCTTTGGCATTGCCTTTCTTTGGGATTGGAATGAAAACTGACCTTTTCCAGTCCTGTGGCCACTGCTGCATTTTCCAAATTTGCTGGCATATTGAGTGCAGCACTTTCACAGCATCATCTTTCAGGATTTGGAATAGCTCAACTGGAATTCCATCACCTCCACTAGTTTTGTTCGTAGTGATGCTTTCTAAGGCCCACTTGACTTCACATTCCAGGATGTCTGGCTCTAGTCAGTGATCACACCATCGTGATTATCTTGGCCTTGAAGATCTTTTTTGTACAGTTCTTCAGTGTATTCTTGCCATCTCTTCTTAATATCTTCTGCTTCTGTTAGGTCCATATCATTTCTGTCCTTTATTGAGCCCATCTTTGCGTGAAATGTGCCCTTGGTATCTCTAATTTTCTTGACGAAATCTCTAGTCTTTCCCATTCTGTTGTTTTCCTCTATTTCTTTGTATTGATTGCTGAGGAAGGCTTTCTTATCTCTTCTTGCTATTCTTTGGAACTCTGCATGCAGATGCTTATATCTTTCCTTTTCTCCTTTGCTTTTTGCTTCTCTTCTTTTCACAGCTATTTTCAAGGCCACCTCAGACAGCCATTTTGCTTCTTTGAATTTCTTTTCCATGGGGATGGTCTTGATCCCTGTCTCCTGTACAATGTCACAAACTGCTGTCCATAGTTCATCAGGTACTCTGTCTATCAGATCTAGACCCTTAAATCTATTTCTCACTTCCACTGTATAATCATAAGGGATTTGATTTAGGTCATACGTGAATGGTCTAGTGGTTTTCCCTACTTTCTTCAGTTTAAGTCTGAATTTGGCAATAAGGAGTTCATGATCTTATTTAACTTATACGCAGAGTACATCATGAGAAACTGTGGGCTGGAAGAAGCACAAGCTGGAATCAAGATTCTGGGAGAAATATCAATAACCTCAGATATGCAGATGACACCATCCTTATGGCAGAAAGTGAAGAGGAACTCCATAGCCTCTTGATGAAAGTGAAAGAGGAGAGTGAAAAAGTTGGCTTAAAGCTCAACATTCAGAAAACTAAGATCATGGTATCCGGTCCCATCATTTCATGGCAAATAGATGGGGAAACAGTGGAAACAGTGGCTGACTTTATTTTTCTGGGCTCAAAATCACTGCAGATGGTGACTACAGCCATGAAATTGAAAGACATCTCCTCCTTGGAAGGAAAGTTATGACCAACCTAGATAGCATATTGAAAAGCAGAGACAATACTTTGCCAACAAAGGTCTGTGTACTCAAGGCTATGGTTTTTCCAGTGGTCATGTATGGATGTGAGTGTTGGACTATAAAGAAAGCTGAGCACAGAAGAATTGATGCTTTTGAACTGTGGTGTTGGAGAAGAGTCTTGAGAGTCCCTTGGACTGCAAGGAGATCCAACTGGTCCATTCTAAACGAGATCAGTCCTGGGTGTTCTTTGGAAGGACTGATGCTAAAGCTGAAACTCCAGTACTTTGGCCACCTCATGCGAAGAGTTAACTCATTGGAAAAGACTCTGATGCTGGGAGGGATTGGGGGCAGGAGGAGAAGTGGACGACAGAGGATGAGATGGCTGGATGGCATCACTGACTCGATGGACATGAGTTTGAGTGAAATCCCAGAGTTGGTGATGGACAGGGATGCCTGGTGTGCTGCAATTCATGGGGTCTCAAAGAGTCGGACATGACTGAGCCACTGAACTGAACTGAACTGAATCCTCTAAATTAGTTCCAGAATAAAAGCTTCCCTGGAAGAACAAAAATAAAACATATCCAAGAAGTTCTGGATCTGTGTTTCTGCAAAGCTGTAGAAACAAAGAAAACTACACCAAGTTGGTAAAAGTCAGTGATAAAAAGCTTTAAACTATCAGAGGAAAGAAGACATTATATACAAAAGAGCAAAAACAGGAATGAGAGCAGGCTTCTCACCAGAAACTATGCAAATTAGAAGATGTGCAGCAGCATCTTTAAAATACTTAAAGACACAGTCAAACAATAAATTTGTATCCAGTGACAATGTGTTTCAAAAATGAAGGCAAAAGTAAGTCTTTTAGATTAAAGAAAAAGCCCAGAGAATCTATTATTAGCAGGACTTCACTATGAGGAAATGTTAGAGAAACTTCACCTAAAAGGAAAATTATACAGGTAAAAGCATCAATGTAGACAAAGGAATGAAGCTCTAAAGTTAGAAAAACTTCTTCCCCTAAATTTCGCAAAATGGTTGCTGGTCATTTAAATTTGAATCATACATGCCTTCCTCTATCATTTTGTTTCCCTTCTCTGTAATCATTTGGATGCGTGGCTCATGGCTGGCAATATTAGCCTGGATGACATGGTGTCTGTTCAGAAGATTCTTGGAGGTAATCAGGTCTTTGCCTAGAGATAAAAAATAAAAAATTCAAGGTCATAGTTGCAGTACACAGAATAAGAAGACGTTATTCTACTTCCTTTTAACTCTTGGACCTACAAGTTCTTCCCATTGAATTCATTAAGCAGGCTTCCTAAAATTTACATTGTCTGAATTAATTATTTCTGCTTGGATTTGTTCTTCCCCTTGCCTCTTTGTACTAAGAAATTTCAATTTATTATTCTACAGAAAATGAAGAATGCATCACTCTTCTCTTTGGATGATAGGTAGAAAGGCAAGTAACCCTTCAGCTCAAACTTTCAATATATCATGCAACCAATTTCTTTCAGCACACTGCAGTATAAAAAGCAGGCTCTTCCTCTTACTAATTTCTATGGGTACCAGTAAGTTAGTAACTCATCTAAACTAACTGTTCTGCAACTTTCTTTGTAAGGATTAGAAATAATTTACAAAAGGTGCCTCACCATTGGTTAACATTAACAAACACACAATAAAAACTACATAGTATTAATTTCCTCCTTCTTCTAAAGTCTCTGGATCCAGCTACTTCATCCTCCCTGTCTCCCACCCAAGCTTCACCTCTCTTTCCTCCAAAATTTTCTTCTGTATCAGATCAGATGAGATCAGTCGCTCAGTCATGTCCGACTCTTTGTGACCCCATGAATCGCAGCATGCCAGGCCTCCCTGTCCATCACCAACTCCCAGAGTTCACTCAAACTCATGTCCATCGAGTCGGTGATGTCATCCAGCCATCTCATCCCCTGTCGTCCCCTTCTCCTCCTGCTCCCAATTCCTCCCAGCATCAGAGTCTTTTCCAATGAGTCAACTCTTCGCATGAGGTGGCCAAAGTTCTGGAGTGTCAGCTTTAGCATCATTCCTTCCAAAGAAATCCCAGGGCCGATCTCCTTCAGAATGGACTGGTTGACCTCCTTGCAGTCCAAGAGACTCTCAAGAGTCTTCTCCAACACCACAGTTCAAAAGCATCAATTCTTCTGTGCTCAGCTTTCTTTATAGTCCAACTCTCACATCCATACATGACCACAGGAAAAACCATAGCCTTGACTAGATGGACCTTTGTTGGCAAAGTAATGTCTCTGTTTTTGAATATGCTATCTAGGTTGGACATAACTTTCCTTCCAAGGAATAAGCGTCTTTTAATTTCATGGCTGCAGTCACCATCTGTAGTGATTTTGGAGCCCAGAAAAATAAAGTCTGACACTGTTTCCACTGTTTCCCCATCTATTTCCCATGAAGTGGTGGGACCGTATGCCATGATCTTCATTTTCTGTATACTTCACACTAAATGTCTGCAAATCTCTATGCTCATCTCTCCTTCAAAGATATCTTTTCTCTTCTAGGAAGTTTTCCCAGACTAGTTCCTCCTGTTATCATGGTCCAGTCTCTCACAGATGTGACCAATATATGTAAATTAAGTTTACATTATATCTGTGTGCACTTTTTTACCTATTTCAATGCAAGTGTCCTGGCTTTAACAATGGTAAACCAATAGCTTCAAAAGGAAAAAAAATGTACTATATCTGCTGTTTCATTCCTTTTATCTTTGTAATAGCTGATATATTAATATATCCTTGTGAAAACTCCCCTTATAAAAGGGAACTACTGACAACGTAGACAGAAACACTTGGTACCTCAAACATTAACCGTGACCACTCAGCCAAGGACCTTAACAATAACTTAAGTTAGAGCAAGTAGCAAAAAGCTGGTCATACTTTAGCTCTTCCCAGAGACCTTAAATCTGTGGCATTCTTCATGTTTGGTTTTGGGAGGTAAACTTCTCATATACATTTTTATAAAATCTTTTTTTTTTTTTTTTTTTTTGTCTTTGAAAGCCTGAAAATTTTTCAAGTGTCTAAGGGGAAAAAGCTGAGAATAAACTTAGTTACTGTGCCCCTGATCTTTCAAACCATCTGTAGACCTTGGTCTTCTTCTTCTGGCTCTGCCTGCTGGTGCTGTATGACTTACTAACCAAGGTAGGTGGAAGCCACTGAGGGTACTGTCTCTTGGATCCAGGCCTCCTCATCCTCTGTATCTCTTTGGATCTGGTACAGGTAGAAAAGGTCAATGAGCTTATTCTTCCGGTAGGCCAGTCGCTCCTTCAGGGCTTCAAACCGGGATACCAGGTACTCTTGCCTTTCCCGTATGTTCCCAGCATCGGGATGGATGATTTCTTCAAAATATGTCACCAGGTCTGTGAGGGTGTCCACCTGATCCTAAGGGAGAAATAGAAAGGGGGTCAGAAAGTTCCATCATTTAGTAAGAAAAGAATGAGAGTTTGGTATCTGGTATCTGGGGTGGGGGTGGGGGGTTGGTGTTGGGCAGGGAGTGATAAGGAGAATCAGCTCCCATATGTGCTTGTGTTTAAACTTCTAAATCAACTCAGTGAAATAGAGTGGGAGAAGTTGCTACACTAAGAACCAATTCATTATGCCAAAAGCTATTTATAGAAAAATAGTTCTGAAATAACATGTGGTTGTTTAAATCATGTCTGGCTCTTTTTCAATACCTTGGACTGTAGCCCACCAGGCTCCTCTATCCATGGAATTTCTCAGGCAAGAATATTGGAATGGATGTCATTTCCTTCTCCAGGGGATCCTCCCCACCCAGGGATCAAACCCACATCTCCTGCACTGGCAGGTGGATTCTTTACCACTGAGCCACTGGGAAGCCCCAAAGTCATGTGCTAGAAAGGACAAAATATTTATAGAGGGCACCAGAGAAATCAGGGAAACCAGAACTACAAAGCCTTCTTTGATTGGGAGTGTTGCTAAATCAAGGCCCCAAAGAAGAGTAGGAGGCTTTTTCTATCACAATCCCCCTTCCAACTCCTTTCTTGTCCTTTATAAAGAGCTATTATTGTTTGATGCAGAGCAGGAACAATGCCTGTGAGATGAAATGTGGCTCTGCAAGATAAGTGTCAGAACCCCAAAAAGATAAATTCAAAGGCTTTTCTTTGGCTATTGGTTGTACAAATCTAAGGAAATAACTGTTCCCATTTGACTTATACATGAGAAAGGAGAAAAACAGAAGCAGAAGTTTGAAGAATCTTCCTAGAAATAAAATTTTAATCATATTACTGCACAGTAAAATAGATACAAGAGATTCATTTCATCTTTATTAACGAGGTCAACTATGACTGTCTAGCAGTAGCACAGTATCCAGAAGCTTTGTTTTCTGCTTGTTTCATTTTGTTGTTTGGATGGGCAGTTGATGATAAAAGAAGGTATTCTAAAAGATGTATGTATAGCATGTATTTGTTTTATTTATCTTAGTTTGCCATTCTGTGCTCAACCTACACAGGGTTTGCTCTATCTCTCCTCTATTTGGAACAAACCAATGATTATCAATAGCTTCTTAGAGTGTATACTCACTTCTCAAGAAAAAATTAAAGACTCCATAGAGAGTTAAAATTAAAATCTTCTACTAGCCAACTGTTCTCATCTCTTAGGACAGTTTAACTTCGAAAAACAACATTATATAATACAGAGATTTTAAAGCATCATAATTGTCATCATGATTATGGTACCACTGTACTATTTGAGATGACAAGAGTGAATGTCGACATTCTAGGAATCAGCGAAATAAAATAAACTGAAATGGGTGAATTTAACTAAGATAACCATTATATCTACCTCTGTGGGCAGGAATCCCTCAGAAGAAATGGAGTAGCCATCATGGTCAACAAAAGAGTCTGAAATGAAGTAATCTCATTCAGATGCAATCTCAAAAATGACTGAATGATCTCTGTTCGCTTCCAAGGCAAACCATTCAATATCATAATGCCCCAACCAGTAACGCTGAAGAAGCTGAGGTTGAACAGTTCTATGAAGATCTACAAGACTTTTTAGAACTAACACCCCCAAAATATGTCCTTTTCATTATAGGGGAATGGAATGTAAAAGGAGGAAATCAAGAAACACCTGGAGTAACAGGCAAATTTGACCTTGGAATACAGAATGAAGCAGGGCAAAGACTAATAGTGTTTTGCCAAGAAAATGCACTGGTCATAGCAAACACCCTCTTCCAACAACACAAGAGAAGAACGCATGGACATCACCAGATGGTCAACACTGAAATCAGATTGATTATATTCTTTGCAGCCAAAGATGGAGGAGCTTTATACAGTCAACAAAATCAAGACCAGGAGCTGATTGGCTCAGATCATGAACTTCTTATTGCCAAATTCAGACTGAAATTGAAAAAAAGTAGGGAAAACCACTAGACCATTCAGGTATGATCTCAATCAAATACCTCATGATTATACAGTGGAAGTGAGAAGTAGATTTAAGGGACTAGATCTGATAGAGTGCCTGATGAACTATGGACTGAGGTTCGTGACATTGTACAGGACCTTCCAGATGGAAAAGAAATGCAAAAAAGCAAAATGGCTGTCTGAGGTGGCCTTACAAATAGCTGTGAAAAGAAGAGAAGTGAAAAGCAAAGGAGAAAAGGAAAGATATAGAATCTGAATGCAGAGTTCCAAAGAATAGCAAGGAGATAAGAAAGCCTTCCTCAGCGACCAATGCAAAGAAATAGAGGAAAACAACAGAATGGGAAAGACTAGAGATCTCTTCAAGAAAATTAGAGATACCAAGGGAATATTTCATACAAAGATGGGCTCGATAAAAGACAGAAATGGTATGGACCTAACAGAAGCAGAAGATATTAAGAAGAGTTGGCAGGAAAACACAAAAGAACTGTACAAAGAAGATCTTCACGACCAAGATAATCATGATGGTGTGATCACTCACCTAGAGCCAGACATCCTGGAATGTGAAGTCAAGTGGGCCTTAGAGAGGAGGAGCCAAGATGGCGGAGGAGTAGGACGGGGAGAACACTTTCTCCCCCACAAATTCATCAAAAGAGCATTTAAACGTCGAGTAAATTCCACAAAACAACTTCTGAATGCCGGCAGAGGACATCAGGCACCCAGAAAAGCAACCCAACTCTTCGAAAGGAGGTAGGAAAAAATATTAAAAACAAAAAAAAAAGAGACAAAAGAGGGAGGGACGGAGTTCCATCCCGGGAAGGGAATCTTAAAAAGAGAGAAGTTTCCAAACATCAGGAAACCTTCTCACTGCCGAATCTGTGCCGAGCTTTGGAAGCACAGAGGGCAACATAACAGGGAGAAAAAATAAATAAACAATTTAAAACTCGCAGATTGTGAGCCCTACGGTAACTCCCCCAGCAGAGAAGCAGCGCAGACGCCTGCATCCGCCATTAGCAAACCAGGGCTGGGCAGGGAGGCGCGGCGTGGGCTGCATCGCTGAGAGTAAGAATCTGGCCTGAATACCCTGAGTGCTATCTGAGCGAAATAATTTGGGCTAGCAAACCAGACTGTGGGATACCTACCACGCGAAAAGCCAGCCCTAACCTAAGACCGCCAGGCCCGCGCACGGAACAAAGGACTGAACAGAGATAACCGGCTGCAGACCTTCCCCCTCCGGTGACAGGCAGCCAGAGCCGGAAGGGGGCAATCGCAGCCCCAGAGAGACATTATCTATAAAACTGTAAGCAGGCTTCTTTGCTAACTAAAACTTCTTGGGGGTCTGGACGGTCAACATCTGCCTGAGAAGGTGCGCCGGTTTTACATCCAGATAACCGAGTGGCGGGGAGGCGATAAGTCACAGCATTGGCGCTCGCCTGGGAAGAGCAAATTGGCGCTCGGATCTGGGAAGAGCACAAAACGCAGGCCCAACTGAGTCTGCGCCTCTGAGGACTACCCGAGTGCCTGAACCTGAGCGGCTTGGACCTGGAAGGTGCATGCAGCCCAGGGCCAGCCTCGGATTGTTCCCGGCGGAACAACCTAGAGTCCGAGCAGTGTGGACAGGGAGGCTACACGCGCCGTGAACGGGGGCAGACCCAGGGTGGCTGAGGCACTGCGAGCCCACCCCAGTGTTATTTGTTTGCAGCATCCCTCCCTCCCTCCCCACAGCGCGACTGAACAAGTAAGACTAAAAAAAAAAAAGTGTCCTCCACCGTGCCCTTTGAGTCAGGGCGGAAACCAGATACTGAAGAGACTAGCAAACAGAAGAAGTTATAACAGAGGGAAACGCCTTGGAAGCTACAGGCAATAGATCAAAACCCTGTGGTTACTACGGACTACATAGGAAGGGGCCTATAGATCTTGAGAAATATAAATCTGACCAAGGAACTAGCCAAAAATGAACTGAACCCACAACACCCACAAAAAAAAAAAAAAAAATCCTAGATATATTTTTATTATTTTTACGATCATTCTTTCTTCTTTTTTTTTAATTAAAAAAAAAAAATTTTAAGTCCTCTATTGTTCCTTTAATTTTCACCTTTATATCCTATTACTTGCAAAAAAAAAAAAAGACCCTATTTTTTTCTTCTTCAGCAAACTTCATATATATATATTTTATAATTTTTTGACCTTGTTTTTTTTTTTTTGTTTGTTTTTGTTTTTTTCTTCTTTTCTTTAACATTGTATTTTTGAAATTCCAAACTCTACTCTAGATTTTTAATTTTCGCTTTTTGGTATATGTTATCAATTTTGTACCTATAGTTTTTTTTTATATAATTTCTGTGACTTTTTTTTTTTCTTCTTCTCTGTTTCTTTCTCTTCTTCTTTTATATAACATTGTATATCTGAAATTCCAAACTTTACTCTAGATTTTTAATTTATGCTTTTTGGTATTTGATATCAATTTTGTACCTGTATTTTCTTTATAATTTTTGTGACATTGTTCGTATTTGTTTGTTTGTTTTCTCTCTTTATTTTTCTTCTTCTTTTTTTTTTTTTTTTTAACATTGTATTTTTGAAATTCCAAACTCTACTCTAGATTTTTAATTTTTGCTTTCTGGTATTAGTTATCAATTTTGTACCTGTACTTTCTTTATAATTTTTGCGACCTTGTTTGTTTTTGTTTGTTCGTTTTTTCTCTCTTTCTTTTCCTTCTTCTTTTCTTTAACATCGTATTTTTGAAATTCCAAACTCTACTCTAGATATTTAATTTTCGCTTTCTGGTATTAGTTATCAATTTTGTACCTGTACTTTCTTTATAATTTTTGCGACCTTGTTTGTTTTTGTTTGTTCGTTCTTTCTCTCTTTCTTTTCCTTCTTCTTTTCTTTAACATCGTATTTTTGAAATTCCAAACTCTACTCTAGATTTTTAATTTTTGCTTTTATGTATTTGTTACCAATTTTGTACCTTTAAGGACCCAATCTTCAGGACCCATTTTTCACTAGGGAGTGAGATTACTGGCTTGACTGCTCTCTCTCCCTTTGGACCCTCCTTTTTCTCCACCAGGTCGCCTGTGTCTCCTCCCTAACCCCTCTCTACTCTACCCAACTCTGTGAATTTCTGTGTGTTCCAGACGGTGGAGAACACTTAGGGAACTGATTACTGGCTGGATCTGTCTCCCTCCTTTTCATTCCCCCCTTTTATCCTTCTGGCCACCTCTGTTACCTTCCTCCTTCTTCTCTTCTCTGTATAACCCCGTGAACATCTCTGAGTGGTCCAGTTGTGGAGTGCACATAAGGAAGTGACTACTGGCTAGCCCACTCTCTCCACTATTGATTCACCTCATCTCATTTGGTCACCTCTAACTCCCTCCTCCCTCTTCTCTTCTCCGTGTAACCCTGTGAACCTCTCTGAGTGACCCTCACTGTAGAGAAACTTATCATCTTTAATGTAGATGTTTTATCAATGGTGCTGTATAGAAGGAGAAGTTTTGAAACTACTGTAAAAATAAGACCGATAATCGGAAGCAGGAGACTTAAGTCCAAACCCTGACTCCAGGGAACTCCTGACTCCAAGGAACATTCATTGACAGGAGCTCATCAAATGCCTCCATACCGACACTGAAACCAAGCACCACACAAGGGCCAATAAGTTCCAGGGCAAGACATACTAAGCAAATTCTCCAGCAACAAAGGAACACAGCCCTGAGCTTCAAGATACAGGCTGCCCAAAGTCACCCCAAAACTATAGACATCTCATAACTCATTACTGGACATTTCATTGCACTCCAGAGAGAAGAAATACAGCTCCACCCACCAGAACACCGACACAAGCTTCCCTAACCAGGAAACCTTGACAAGCCACCTGTACAAACCCACACACAGTGAGGAAACGCCACAATAAAGAGAACTCCACAAACTGCCAGAATACAGAAAGGACACCCCAAACTCAGCAATTTAAACAAGATGAAGAGACAGAGGAATACTCAGCAGATAAAGGAACAGGATAAATGCCCACCAAACCAAACAAAAGAGGAAGAGATAGGGAATCTACCTGATAAAGAATTCCGAATAATGATAGTGAAATTGATCCAAAATCTTGAAACTAAAATGGAATCACAGATAAATAGCCTGGAGACAAGGATTGAGAAGATGCAAGAAAGGTTTAACAAGGACCTAGAAGAAATAAAAAAGAGTCAATATATAATGAATAATGCAATAAGTGAAATTAAAAACACTCTGGAGGCAACAAATAGTAGAATAACAGAGGCAGAAGACAGGATTAGTGAATTAGAAGATAGAATGGTAGAAATAAATGAATCAGAGAGGATAAAAGAAAAACGAATTAAAAGAAATGAGGACAATCTCAGAGACCTCCAGGACAATATTAAACGCTACAACATTCGAATCATAGGGGTTCCAGAAGAAGAAGACAAAAAGAAAGACCATGAGAAAATACTTGAGGAGATAATAGTGGAAAACTTCCCTAAAATGGGGAAGGAAATAATCACCCAAGTCCAAGAAAACCAGAGAGTACCAAACAGGACAAACCCAAGGCGAAACACACCAAGACACATATTAATCAAATTAACAAAGATCAAACACAAAGAACAAATATTAAAAGCAGCAAGGGAAAAACAACAAATAACACACAAGGGAATTCCCATAAGGATAACAGCTGATCTTTCAATAGAAACTCTTCAAGCCAGGAGGGAATGGCAAGACATACTTAAAATGATGAAAGAAAATAACCTACAGCCCAGATTATTGTACCCAGCAAGGATCTCATTCAAGTATGAAGGAGAAATCAAAAGCTTTTCAGACAAGCAAAAGCTGAGAGAATTCTGCACCACCAAACCAGCTCTCCAACAAATACTAAAGGATATTCTCTAGACAGGAAACACAAAAACGGTGTATAAACTCGAACCCAAAACAATAAAGTAAATGGCAACGGGAACATACTTATCAGTAATTACCTTAAATGTAAATGGGTTGAATGCCCCAACAAAAAGACAAAGACTGGCTGAATGGATACAAAAACAAGACCCCTACATATGTTGTCTACAAGAGACCCACCTCAAAACAGGGGACACATACAGACTGAAAGTGAACAGCTGGAAAAAGATTTTCCATGCAAATAGGGACCAAAAGAAAGCAGGAGTAGCAATACTCATATCAGATAAAATAGACTTTAAAACAAAGGCTGTGAAAAGAGACAAAGAAGGTCACTACATAATGATCAAAGGATCAATCCAAGAAGAAGATATAACAATTATAAATATATATGCACCCAACACAGGAGCACCACAGTACGTAAGACAAATGCTAACAAGTATGAAAGGAGAAATTAACAATAACACAATAATAGTGGGAGACTTTAATACCCCACTTACACCTATGGATAGATCAACTAAACAGAAAATTAACAAGGAAACACAAACTTTAAATGATACAATAGACCAGTTAGACCTAATTGATATCTATAGGTCATTTCATCCCAAAACAATGAATTTCACCTTTTTCTCAAGCGCACATGGAACCTTCTCCAGGATAGATCACATCCTGGGCCATAAAGCTAGCCTTGGTAAATTCAAAAAAATAGAAATCATTCCAAGCATCTTTTCTGACCACAATGCAGTAAGATTAGATCTCAATTACAGGAGAAAAACTATTAAAAATTCCAACATGTGGAGGCTGAACAACACGCTGCTGAATAACCAACAAATCACAGAAGAAATCAAAAAAGAAATCAAAATTTGCATAGAAACGAATGAAAATGAAAACACAACAACCCAAAACCTGTGGGACACGGTAAAAGCAGTCCTAAGGGGAAAGTTCATAGCAATACAGGCACACCTCAAGAAACAAGAAAAAAGTCAAATAAATAACCTAACTCTACACCTAAAGCAACTAGAAAAGGAAGAAATGAAGAACCCCAGGGTTAGTAGAAGGAAAGAAATCTTAAAAATTAGAGCAGAAATAAATGCAAAAGAAACAAAAGAGACCATAGCAAAAATCAACAAAACCAAAAGCTGGTTCTTTGAAAGGATAAATAAAATTGACAAACCATTAGCCAGACTCATCAAGAAACAAAGGGAGAAAAATCAAATCAACAAAATTAGAAACGAAAATGGAGAGATCACAACAGACAACACAGAAATACAAAGGATCATAAGAGACTACTATCAACAATTATATGCCAATAAAATGGACAACGTGGAAGAAATGGACAAATTCTTAGAAAAGTACAACTTTCCAAAACTGGACCAGGAAGAAATAGAAAATCTTAACAGACCCATCACAAGCATGGAAATTGAAACTGTAATCAAAAATCTTCCAGCAAACAAAAGCCCCGGCCCAGACGGCTTCACAGCTGAATTCTACCAAAAATTTAGAGAAGAGCTAACACCTATCCTGCTCAAACTCTTCCAGAAAATTGCAGAGGAAGGTAAACTTCCAAACTCATTCTATGAGGCCACCATCACCCTAATACCAAAACCTGACAAAGATCCCACAAAAAAAGAAAACTACAGGCCAATATCACTGATGAACATAGATGCAAAAATCCTTAACAAAATTCTAGCAATCAGAATCCAACAACACATTAAAAAGATCATACACCATGATCAAGTGGGCTTTATCCCAGGGATGCAAGGATTCTTCAATATCCGCAAATCAATCAATGTAATACACCACATTAACAAATTGAAAAATAAAAACCATATGATTATCTCAATAGATGCAGAGAAAGCCTTTGACAAAATTCAACATCCATTTATGATAAAAACTCTCCAGAAAGGTGGAATAGAAGGAACATACCTCAACATAATAAAAGCTATATATGACAAACCCACAGCAAACATTATCCTCAATGGTGAAACATTGAAAGCATTTCCTCTAAAGTCAGGAACAAGACAAGGGTGCCCACTTTCACCATTACTATTCAACATAGTTTTGGAAGTTTTGGCCACAGCAATCAGAGCAGAAAAAGAAATAAAAGGAATCCAAATTGGAAAAGAAGAAGTAAAACTCTCACTATTTGCAGATGACATGATCCTCTACATAGAAAACCCTAAAGAGTCCACCAGAAAATTACTAGAAATAATCAATGACTACAGTAAAGTTGCAGGATATAAAATCAACACACAGAAATCCCTTGCATTCCTATACACTAATAATGAGAAAACAGAAAGAGAAATTAAGGAAACAATTCCATTCACCATTGCAACGGAAAGAATAAAATACTTAGGAATATATCTACCTAAAGAAACTAAAGACCTATATATAGAAAACTATAAAACACTGGTGAAAGAAATCAAAGAGGACACTAATAGATGGAGAAATATACCATGTTCATGGATTGGAAGAATCAATATAGTGAAAATGAGTATACTACCCAAAGCAATTTATAGATTCAACGCAATCCCTATCAAGCTACCAACAGTATTCTTCACAGAGCTAGAACAAATAATTTCACAATTTGTATGGAAATACAAAAAACCTCGAATAGCCAAAGCGATCTTGAGAAAGAAGAATGGAACTGGAGGAATCAACCTACCTGACTTCAGGCTCTACTACAAAGCCACAGTCATCAAGACAGTATGGTACTGGCACAAAGACAGAAATATTGATCAATGGAATAAAATAGAAAGCCCAGAGATAAATCCACGCACATATGGACACCTTATCTTCGACAAAGGAGGCAAGAATATACAATGGATTAAAGACAATCTCTTTAACAAGTGGTGCTGGGAAATCTGGTCAACCACTTGTAAAAGAATGAAACTGGACCACTTTCTAACACCATACACAAAAATAAACTCAAAATGGATTAAAGATCTAAACGTAAGACCAGAAACTACAAAACTCCTAGAGGAGAACATAGGCAAAACACTCTCCGACATACATCACAGCAGGATCCTCTATGACCCACCTCCCAGAATATTGGAAATAAAAGCAAAAATAAACAAATGGGACCTAATTAACCTTAAAAGCTTCTGCACATCAAAGGAAACTATTAGCAAGGTGAAAAGACAGCCTTCAGAATGGGAGAAAATAATAGCAAATGAAGCAACCGACAAACAACTAATCTCAAAAATATACAAGCAACTCCTACAGCTCAACTCCAGAAAAATAAACGACCCAATCAAAAAATGGGCCAAAGAACTAAATAGACATTTCTCCAAAAAAGACATACAGATGGCTAACAAGCACATGAAAAGATGCTCAACATCACTCATTATCAGAGAAATGCAAATCAAAACCACTATGAGGTACCATTTCACACCAGTCAGAATGGCTGCGATCCAAAAGTCTACAAATAATAAATGCTGGAGAGGGTGTGGAGAAAAGGGAACCCTCTTACACTGTTGGTGGGAATGCAAACTAGTACAGCCACTATGGAGAACAGTGTGGAGATTCCTTAAAAAACTGGAAATAGAACTGCCTTATGATCCAGCAATCCCACTGCTGGGCATACACACCGAGGAAACCAGAAGGGAAAGAGACACGTGTACCCCAATGTTCATCGCAGCACTGTTTATAATAGCCAAGACATGGAAGCAACCTAGATGTCCATCAGCAGATGAATGGATAAGAAAGCTATGGTACATATACACAATGGAGTATTACTCAGCCATTAAAAAGAATACATTTGAATCAGTTCTAATGAGGTGGATGAAACTGGAGCCTATTATACAGAGTGAAGTAAGCCAGAAGGAAAAACATAAATACAGTATACTAACGCATATATATGGAATTTAGAAAGATGGTAACAATAACCTGGTGTACGAGACAGCAAAAGAGACACTGATGTATAGAACAGTCTTATGGACTCTGTGGGAGAGGGAGAGGGTGGGAAGATTTGGGAGAATGGCATTGAAACATGTAAAATATCATGTAGGAAACGAGTTGCCAGTCCAGGTTCGATGCATGATGCTGGATGATTGGGGCTGGTGCACTGGGACGGCCCAGAGGGATGGTATGGGGAGGGAGGAGGGAGGAGGGTTTGGGATGGGGAACACATGTATACCTGTGGCGGATTCATTTTGATATTTGGCAAAACTAATACAATTATGTAAAGTTTAAAAATAAAATTAGAGGAAAAAAAAATCAAAAAAAAAAAAAAAGTGGGCCTTAGAAAGCATCACTACGAACAAAGCTGGTGGAGGTAATGGAATTCCAGTTGAGCTATTCCAAATCCTGAAAGATGATGCTGTGAAAGTGCTGCACTCAATATGCCAGCAAATTTGGAAAACTCAGCAGTGGCCACAGGACTGGAAAAGGTCAGTTTTCCTTCCAATCCCAAAGAAAGGCAATGCCAAAGAATGCTCAAACTATCACACAATTGCACTCATCTCACATGCTAGTAAAGTAATGCTCAAATTCTCCAAGCCAGGTTTCAGCAATATGTGAACCGTGAACTTCCAGATGTTCAAGCTGGTTTGAGAAAAGGCAGAGGATCCAGAGATCAAATTGCCAACATCCGCTGGATCACGGAAAAAGCAATAGAGTTCCAGAAAAACATCTATTTCTGCTTTATTGACTATGCCAAAGCCTTTGACTGTGTGGATCAAAATAAACTGTGGAAATTCTTCAAGAGATGGGAATGCCAGATCACCTGACCTGCCTCTTGAGAAACCTGTATGCAGGTCAGGAAGCAACAGTTAGAACTGGACATGGAACAACAGACTGGTTCCAAAGAGGAAAAGGAGTACGTCAAAGCTGTATATTGCCACCTTGCTATTTTAACTTATATGCAGAGTACATCATGAGAAACTGTGGGCTGGAAGAAGCACAAGCTGGAATCAAGATTCTGGGAGAAATATCTATAACCTCAGATATGCAGATGACACCACCCTTATGTCAGAAAGTGAAGAGGAACTCCAAAGCCTCTTGATGAAAGTGAAAGTGGAGAGTGAAAAAGTTGGCTTAAAGCTCAACATACAGAAAACGAAGATCATGGCATCTGGTCCCATCACTTCATGGGAAGTAGATGGGGAAACAGTGTCAGACTTTATTTTTCTGGGCCCCAAAATCACTGCAGATGGTGACTGTAGCCATGAAATTAAAAGACGCTTACTCCTTGGAAGGAAAGTTATGACCAACCTAGATAGCATATTCCAAAGCAGAGACATTACTTTGCCAACAAAGGTCCGTCTAGTCAAGGCTATGGTTTTTCCAGTAATCATGTACGGATGTGAGAGTTGGACTGTGAAGAAAGCTGAGTGCCAAAGAATTGATGCTTTTGAACTGTGGTGTTGGAGAAGACTCTCGAGAGTCCCTTGGACTGCAAGGAGATCCAACCAGTCCATTCTGAAGGAGATCAGCCCTGGGATTTCTTTGGAAGGAATGATGCTAAAGCTGAAACTTCAGTACTTTGGCCACCTCATGCGAAGAGTTGACTCATTGGAAAAGACTGATACTAGGAGGGATTGGGGGCAGGAGCAGAAGGGGATGACAGAGGATGAGATGGCTGGATGGCATCACTAACTCAATTGGATGTGAGTCTGAGTGAACTCCAGGAGTTGGTGATGGACAGGGAAGCCTGGCATGCTGCAATTCATGGGGTTGCAAAGAGTCGGACACAACTGAGCGACTGAACTGAACTGTACTATTTGAAAACTAAGGCAGTGCATGATGCCTCAGACTAAAGAGATAGACTTGGCTGAGGGTCAGTTGCTATTTTATCCAGTTCTCCACATGTTGCAATATTAGTTTCTTCATGTATACAATAAAGACTTTAGAGCATCTGTATGGATGTGAGAGTTGGACTGTTAAGAAAGCTGAGCGTCAAAGAATTGATGCTTCTGAACTGTGGTGTTGGAGAACACTCTTGCGAGTTCCTTGGACTGCAAGGAGATCCAGCCAGTCCATTCTGAAGGAGATCAGCCCTGGGATTTCTTTGGAAGGAATGATGCTAAAGCTGAAACTCCAGTACTTTGGCCACCTCATGTGAAGAGTTGACTCATTGGAAAAGACTCTGATGCTGGGAGGGATTGGGGGCAGGAGGAAAAGGGGCCGACAGAGGATGAGATGTCTGGATGGCATCACTGACTCGATGGATGTGAGTCTTAGTGAACTCCGGGAGTTGGTGATGGACAGGGAGGCCTGGCGTGCTGCAATTCATGGGGTCGCAAAGAGTCAGACATGACTGAGCGACTGAACTGAACTGAACTGAGAGAATACTTATGACCTTTTCCAGCTTTGATAGTCCATATCTAAAATTTCTTTTGCAAGCATCGTATCTTAGCCTCTACTACAACTAGGAGTATAACCAAGCAGGACCCTACATGCCTTCCTGGGACAAATCCCTCCCCCATACCTTCTGTTTAGCTCCTTTCTGAAGTAGTCAGATAATATCTGATGCATATTTCCTGAAGTTTTCAGATGCTAAAACCACTACCAAATAGAAGAAATTAACTTGAAATTAGCTTGAGGATCATGAGCAGTAGTCCGCAGATCTTCTGGTACATAAGGCTTGATAATATTAACTGCTCTCAATACAATACAAGCTTGGATTCTGGGATGAGAAATTGAGTCAACTAGAAGTTGATTTCCACTGAATTCTCTAGAAACTCACATAGAGTATCTCTGCTGCAGGGAGGAAACCAATTTGACTCCATGTTGGAAACTGTTCTTTGACTTGTTTTTCATTGCTTTTGTTATTATAATCATACTTAACGGCTTTCCTGGAGGACCCTGCCCCTTCGCATGACTGTAAACTAAAGTGCCTTTGTTCAGCTTACTGACAGATAGCTTGTCCCTGCCCACCTGTGAATAGAAGAGATTAACCCATCATTTCTGCAGGCTGGAAATTCTCTTGGAGATGTTTTGCAAGACTGAAGACCCTTTCAATTTACTTCCCCACTGTCTCTCCCTCTCTATTCTGCCTTTTGACTTTAGTTCCTCATTGCTTCTTTCTCTCTGATCCATAAAAGAACCTGACACCCAGACCCCAATAAGATGGCTATTTTGAGGCACCAGCCTACCATTTTCTCAGTCTGCTGGCTCCTCGATTAAAGTCTCTTCCTTGCCGCAACATCTCATCTCTTGGATTCATTGGCCTGTTATGTGACGAGCTTGGACTCAGTAACCTCTATACTCTAAAAACTTACTGGATAAATTTACTTTAAAAAATAGTCTGGAGGCGGTCACAAGATGGCAGAGGAATAGGACAGGGAGACCACTTTCTCCCCACAAATTCATCAAAAGAACATTTAAACGCTGAGTAAATTCCACAAAACAAATTCTGAATGCTGGCAGAGGACATCAGGCACCCAGAAAAGCAGCCCATTGCCTTTGAAAGGAGATAGGAAAAAATACACAAGACAAAAAGAAAGACAAAAGAGGTAGGGATGGAGTTCCGCCCCGTAAGGGAGTCTTAAAAAGAGAGAAGTTTCCAAATACCAGGAAACACTCTCACTGTCGAGTCTGTGGTAAGCCTTGGAACCACAGAGGGCAACATAACTGGGAGGAAAAATAAATAAATAATTAAAACCCACAGATTACGTGCCCAACGGTAACTCCCCCAGCGGAGAAGCAATGCAGACGCCTGCACCTGCCACTAGCAAGCGAGAGCTAGGCACAGAGGTGTGGGCTGCACTGCTTAGAGTAAGGACTGGGCCTGAATGCCGCGAGGGCAATCTGAGTGAACTAACTTGGGCTAGCAAACCAGACTGTGGGATAGCTACCACGCAAAAAGCCCTAACCTAAATGGCACCCCACTCCAGTACTCTTGCCTGGAAAATCCCATGGATGGAGGAGGCTGGTAGGCTGCAGCCCATGGGGTCGCTGAGGGTCAGACAGGACTGAACGACTTCACTTTCACTTTTCACTTTCACGCATTGGAGAAGGAAATGGCAACCCACTCCAGTATTCTTGCCTGGAGAATCCCAGGGATGGGGGAGCCTGGTGGGCTGCCATCTATGGGGTCACACAGAGTCAGACATGCCTGAAGCGGTTTAGCAGGGAAGACACCGTCAGGCCTGCTCACAGAACAAAGGACTGAACAGAGCTAGCCCGCTGCAGATCATCCCCCTCTGGTGACAAGCAGCCAGAGCCAGAAGAGGGCAATTGCAGCCCCAGAGAGGCATTATCTACCAAACTGCAAGCAGGATTCTTTGCTAACTAAGATTTCTTGGGGTTCTGGAAGGTCAACATCCGCCTGAGAAGGTGCACAGGTTGTACACCCAGAAAACCGAGTGGCAGGGATGGGGGAGGCGATAAGTTGCAGTGACTGTGCTCGCCAAACACCTCATCACCTGAGCTGCTCGGGCCTGGGAAGGGCACAAAATGCAGGTCCAACCGAGTCTGCACCTCTCAGGACTACCTGAGTGCCTGAACCTGAGCAGCTTAGACCTGGGAGGTGCATGTAGCCCAGGGCCAGCCTCAGATGGTTCCCAGTGGAGGAACCTAGAGCCTGAGCAGTGTGGGTAGAGAGGTCACACGCACCGTGAGTGGGGGCAGGCCCAGTGTGACTGAGACTTTTCGAGCACACGCCAGTGTTATTTGTTTGCAGCATCCCTCCCTCCCCACAACATGGCTGAACAAGTGAGCCTAAAAAAGTGTCCACCACCGCCCCCTTGTGTCAAGGTGGAAATTAGACACTGAAGAGACCAGCAAGCAGAAGAAGCTAAAACAGAGGGAACCGCCTTGGAAGTGACAGGTGCAATAGATTAAAACCCTGTAGTTAGTACCGACTACATAGTAAGGAGCCTATAGATCTTGAGAAATATAAGCTGAACCAAGAAACTATCCAAAAATGAACTGACCCCACACTGCCCACAACACCAGAGAAGGTCCTAGATATATTTTTTATTATTTTTACTATCATTCTTTTTTTTTAATTTTTAAATCCTCTATTACTCCTTTATTTTCATTTTTATAACCTACTATTGCTTTGAAAAAAAAAAAACAGACCCTATTTTTTAAAGCAAACTTCATATATATATATTTTTTTTAATATAATTTTTGTGACTTTTTTTTTTTTCTTTAATGTACTTTTGAAAATCCAGCCTCTACTCTAGATTTTTAATCTTTGCTTTTTGGTATTTGTTATCAATTTTGTACCTTTAAGAACCCAATCTTCAGTGCCCATTTTTACTTGGGCATGAGATTACTGGCTTGACTGCTCTCTCCCCCTTTGGACTCTCCTTTTTCTCCACCAGGTCACCTCTATCTCATCCCTCCCCCTTCTCTTCTGTACCCAACTCTGTGAATCTCTTTGTGTGTTCCAGATGGTGGAGAACACTTAGGGGACTGATTACTGGCTGGATCTGTCTCTATCCTTTTGATTCCCCACTTTATCCTCTTGGCCACCTCTGTCTCCTTCCTCCTTCTTCTCTTCTCTATACAACTCTGTGAACATCTCTGAGTGGTCCAGACTGTGGAGCGCACATAAGGAAGTGATTACTGGATAGCTTGCTCTCTCCTCTTTTGATTCCACTTCATCTCACTCGGGTCACCTCTAACTCCCTCCTCCCTCTTCTCTTCTCCATGTAACTCTGTGAACCTTTCTGGGTGTCCCTCACTGTGGAGAAACTTTTCATCTTTAACCTAGATGTTTTATCAATGGTGCTGTATAAATGGAGAAGTCTTGAGGCTACTGTAAAAATAAGACTGAAAACCTGAAGCAGGAGGCTTAACTCCAAGTTCTGAGAACACCATAGAACTCCTGACTCCAGGGAACATTAATCGACAGGAGCTCATCAAACACCTCATACCTACACTGAAACCAAGCAGCACCCAAGGGCCAAGAAGTTCCAGAGCAAGACATACCATGCAAATTCTCCAGCAACACAGGAACACAGCCCTGAGCTTCAATATACAGGCTGCCCAAAGTCACTCCAAATCCATTGACATCTCATAACTCATTACTGGACACTTCATTGCACTCCAGAGAGAAGAAATCCAGCTCCACCCACCAGAACACCAAGACAAGCTTCCCTAACCAGGAAACATTACAAGCCATCCATACAACCACACCCACAGTGAGGAAACGCCACAATAAAGAGAACTCCACAAACTGCCAGAATACAGAAAGGCCACCCCAAACACAACAATATAAACAAGATGAAGAGACAGAGGAATACCCAGCAGGTAAAGTAACAGGATAAATACCCACCAAACCAAACAAAAGAGGAAGAGATAGGGGATCTACCTGATAAAAAATTCTGAATAATGATAGTGAAAAGGATTCAAAATCTTGAAAACAAAATGTAATCACAGATAAATATCCTGGAGACAAGGATTGAGAAGATGCAAGCAAGGTTTAACAAAGATCTATAAATAATGAAAAAGAGTCAATATATAATGAATAATGCAATAAATGATATCAAAAACACTCTGGAGAGAACAAATAGTAAAATAACAGACGCAGAAGATAGGATTAGTGAGGTAGAAGATAGAATGGTAGAAATAAATGAATCAGAGGAGAAAAAGGAAAAATGAATTAAAAGAAATGAGGACAGTCTCAGAGACCTCTGGGACAATGTTAAACGCCCCAACATTTGAATCATAGGAGTCCCAGAAGAAGAAGACAAAAAGAAAGACCAGGAGAAAATACTTGAGATAATTGTTGAAAACTTCCCTAAAATGTGGAAGGAAATAATCACCCAAGTCCAAGAAACCCAGAGAGTCCCAAACAGGATAAACCCAAGGCAAAACACCCCAAGACACATATTAATCAAATTAACAAAGATCAAACACAAAGAACAAATATGAAAAGTAGCAAGGGAAAACCAACAAATAACCCACAAGGGGATTCCCATAAGGATAACAGCTGACCTTTCAATAGAAACTCTTCAGGCCAGAAGAGAATGGCAGGACATACTTAAAGTGATGAAAGAGAAAAACCTACAGTCCAGATTACTGTACCCAGCAAGGATCTCATTCAAATATGAAGGAGAAATCAAAAGCTTTACGGACAAGCAAAAGCTAAGAGAATTCAGCACCACCAAACCAGCTCTCCAACAAATGCTAAAGGATATTCTCTAGACAGGAAACACACAAAGGGAGTATAAACTCAAACCCAAAACAATAACGTAAATGGCAAAGGGATCATACTTATCGTTAATTACCTTAAACGTAAATGGGTTGAATGCCCTAACCAAAAGACACAGACTGGCTGGCTGAATGGATACAAACACAATATTCCTATATATGCTGTCTACAAGAGACCCACCTCAAAACAGGGGATACATACAGACTGAAAGTGAAGGGCTGGAAAAAGCTATTCCACGCAAATAGAGACCAAAAGAAAGCAGGAGTAGCAATACTCATATCATATAAAATAGACTTTAAAACAAAGGCTGTGAAAAGAGACAAAGAAGGACACTACATAATGATCAAAGGATCAACCCAAGAAGAAGATATAACAATTATAAATATATATGCACCCAACATAGGAGCACTGTAATATGTAAGACAAATGCTAACAAGTATGAAAGGGGAAATTAACAATAACAATAATAGTGGGAGACTTTAAACCCCACTCACACCTATGGATAGATCAACTAAACAGAAAATTAACAAGGAAACACAAATGTTAAATAATACAATACACCAGTTAGACCTAATTGATATCTATAGGACATTTCACCCCAGAACAATGAATTTCACCTTTTTCTCAAGTGTACACGGAACCTTCTCCAGGATAGATCATGTCCTGAGCCATAAATCTAGTCTTGGTAAATTCAAAAACATTGAAATCATTCCAAGTATCTTTTCTGACCACAGTGCAGTAAGATTAGATGTCAATTACATGAGAAAAACTATTAAAAATTCCAACATATGGAGGCTGAACAGCATGCTGCTGAATAACCAACAAATCACAAAAGAAATTTAAAAAAATCAAAATATGCATAGAAATGAATGAAAATGAAACAGAACCACCCAAAACCTGTAATCCACTGTAAAAGCAGTGCTAAGGGAAGGTTCATAGCAATACAGGCATACCTCAAGAAACAAGAAAAAAGTCAAATAAATAACCTAACCCTACACCTAAAGCAACTAGAAAAGGAAGAAATGAAGAACCCCAGGGTTAGTAGAAGGAAAGAAATCTTAAAAATTAGGGCAGAAATAAATGCAAAAGAGACCATAGCAAAAATCCACAAAGCCAAAAGCTGTTTCTTTGAAAGGGTAAATAAAATTGACAAACCGTTAGCCAGACTCATCAAGAAACAAAGGGAGAAAAATCAAATCAATAAAATTAGAAATGAAAATGGAGAGATCACAAAAGACAACACAGAAATACACAGGATCATAAGAGACTACTATCAACAATTATATGCCAATAAAATGGATAGCTTGGAAGAAATGGACAAATTCTTAGAAAAGTACAACTTTCCAAAACTGAACGAAGAAGAAATAGAAAATCTTAACAGACCCATCACAAGCACAGAAATTGAAACTGTAATCAGAAATCTTCCAGCAAACAAAAGCCCAGGTCCAGATGGCTTCACAGCTGAAATCTACTAAAAATTTAGAGAAGAGGGAGTTGGTGATGGACAGGGAGGCCTGGCGTGCTGCGCTTCATGGGGTCGCAAAGAATCGGACACGACTGAGCAACTGAACTGAACTGAACTGAACTGAATACCTATCCTACTCAAACTCCTCTAGAAAATTGCAGAGGAAGGTAAACTTCCAAATTCATTCTACGAGGCCACCATCACCCTATACCAAAACCTAACAAAGATGCCACTAAAAAAGAAAACTACAGGCCAATATCACTGATGAACATAGATACAAAAATACTTAACAAAATTCTAGCAATCATAATCCAACAACACATTAAAAAGATCATACACCATGACCAAGTGGGCTTTATCCCAAGGATGCAAGGATTCTTCAATATCTGCAAATCAATCAGTGCAATACACCACATTAACAAATTGAAAAATAAAAGTCATATGATTATCTCAATAGATACAAAGAAAATCTTTGAAAAAATTCAACATCCATTTATGATAAACACTCTCCAGAAAGCAGGAATAGAAGGACCATACCTCAACATAATAAAAGCTATATATGACAAACCCACAGCAAACATTATCCTCAATGGTGAAAAATTGAAAGCATTTCCCCTAAAGTCAGGAACAAGATAAGGGTGCCCACTCTCACCACTGCTATTCAACATAGTTTTGGAAGTTTTGGCCATAGCAATCAGAGCAGAAAAAGAAATAAAAGGAATCCAAATTGGAAAAGAAGAAGTAAAACTCTCACTGTTTGCCGATGATATGATCCCTTAAAGACTCCACCAGAAAATTACTAGGGCTAATCAATGAATATAGTAAAGTTGCAGGATATAAAATCAACACACAGAAATCCCTTGCATTCCTACACATTAATAATGAGAAAATAGAAAGAGAAATTAAGGAAACAATTCCATTCACCATTGCAACGAAAAGAATAAAATACTTAGGAATATATCTACCTAAAGAAACTAAAGACCTATAAATAGAAAACCATAAAACACCGGTGAAAGAAATCAAAGAGGACATTAACAGATGGAGAAATATACCATGTTCATGGATCAGAAGAATCAATATAGCGAAAATGAGTATACTACCCAAAGCAATCTATAGATTCAGTGCAATCCCTATCAAGCTACCAACAGTATTTTTCACAAAGCTAGAACAAATAATTTCACAATTTGTATAGAAATACAAAAAGCCTCGAATAGCCAAAGCAGTCTTGAGAAAGAAGAATGGAACTGGAAGAATCAACCTGCCTGACTTCAAGCTCTACTATAAAGCCACAGTTGTCAAGACAGTATGGTACTGGCACAAAGACAGAAATATAGATCAGTGGAACAAAATAGAAGCCCAGAGATAAATCCACGCACCTATGGACACCTTATCTTTGACAAAGGAGGCAAGAATATGCAATGGAGAAAAGACAATCTCTTTCACAAGTGGTGCTGGGAAAACTGGTCAGCCACTTGTAAAAGAATGAAACTAGAACACTTTCTAACACTGTACACAAAAATAAACTTGAAATGGGTTAAAGATCTAAACATAAGACCAGAAACTATATAACTCTTAGAGGAAGACATAGGCAAAACACTCTCTGACATAAATCACAGCAGGATCCTCTATGCCCTGCCCCCCCCAAAAAAAAGAAATGGAAATAAAAGCAAAAATAAACAAATGGGACCTAATTAAAATTAAAAGCTTCTGCACAACAAAGGAAACTCTAAGCAAGATGAAAAGACAGCCTTCAGAATGGGAGAAAATAATAGTAAATGAAGCAACTGACAAAGAACTAATCTCAAAAATATACAAGCAACTCCTACAGCTCAATTCCAGAAAAATAAATGACCCAATCAAAAAATGGGCCAAAGAACTAAACAGACAGTTCTCCAAAGAAGACATACAGATGGTTAACAAACACATGAAAAGATGCTCAACATCACTCATTATCAGAGAAATGCAAATCAAAACCAAAATGAGGTACCATTTCAAGCCAGTCAGAATGGGTGCGATCCAAAAGTCTACAAGCAATAAATGCTGGAGAGGGCATGGAGAAAAGGGAACCCTCTTACAGTGTTGGTGGGAATGCAAACTAGTACAGCCACTATGGAGAACAGTGTGGAGATTCCTTAAAAAACTGGAAATAGAACTGCCTTATGATCCAGCAATCCCACTTCTGGGCATACACACTGAGGGAACCAGAATTGAAAGAGATACGTGTACCCCAATATTCATTGCAGCACTGTTTTTTAATAACCAGGACATGGAAGCAACCTAGATGCCCATCAGCAGATGAATGGATAAGAAAGCTGTGGTACATATACACAATTGAGTATTGCTGCTGCTGCTGCTGCTGCTGCTAAGTTGCTTCAGTCATATCTGACTCTGTGCGACCCCTTAGACGGCAGCCCACCAGGCTCCCCTGTCCCTGGGATTCTCCAGGCAAGAACACTGGAGTGGGTTGCCATTTCCTTCAGCCATTAAAAAGAATACATTTGAATCAGTTCTAATGAGGTGGATGAAATTGGAGCCTATTATACAGAGCGAAGTAAGCCAGAAAGAAAAACACCAATACAGTATACTAACACATATATATGGAATTTAGAATGATGGTAAAGGAGACAAAGATGTATAGAACAGTTTGTTATACTCTGTGGGAGAGGTAGAGGGTGGGATGATTTGGGAGAATGGCATTGAAACATGTATAATATCATATATGAAATGAATTGCCAGTCCAGGTTTGATGCAGGATACAGGATGCTTGTGGCTGGTGCTTTGGGATGACCCACAGGGATGGTACAGGGAGGGAGACGTGAAGGGGGGTCAGGATGGGGAACACGTGTATACCCGTGGGGGATTCATGTTGATGTATGGCAAAACCAATACAATATTGTAAAGTAATTAGTCTCCAATTAAATAAATTTATATTTAAAAAAATAGTCTGGTGTGATTTCAGTGGGTAACTTTGAAACCAACAGCCTAGACATCTGTTTCATAGTCCTGGCCCTGCTGTTAATTTTCTCTGTGACATTGGAGAAGTCACTTCATTTCTCTGTGTTTCAATTTTCTTAAGAAAAGAAAAAAAGTACAATTAAAAATATTTCAAGTTTTGAATTGTAGGATGCCAGAATAGAAAGACATAATTTTATCCAAACTTTTAGTTTACAGGTAAGTAAACAGAGGTGCAAACAGGTGAAAAGATACACCACAGAACTAGTAAGTGATAAGGCTATATAAAATCCAGGTTTCTGGATTAAGAGTACAGCATCATATTTAGAAGAGTCAATAAAGTCTTATAGCAGCCATAGGGTTCTGACAAAAGACACCAGGCACCAAGAAGAATAGCTGGATAAAGGAGATACTAGAAAGAGGTAGTTGACCAACTAAACATTTTGAATTTTTACCTTTGGCTTTTTTGGGTAATTAGAATAGGAAAAAGGAGTCCAAAATGGCGGTGAAGAAAAACAAAGAAAGGACAAAGCCCATAAAAATGAAACAAAAGAAAATCTGTGGACCGGAGTGAGAACCTCAGGTGAAACAAACACACGCCCTTCTTGGCTCGCCCAATTTGCACAGGGCAGGCTCAGGGGGAGGAGACAAAACATATAAAAAGAGGAAGCCAAGAAGGACTGAGCCCTCTCCTTTGGGAATGGCCCACCCTCATGCCTCAAGGGTGTACTATCCTCTGCTTGCCGAATAAAACTTAACTGTAACCAAGCTGTAACACTGGTGCACCATTTCAAATCTTTGCCCACTGCTGCAAGACAGAACAGAGAAAATTACACGCTCTCCCGGTATATCATCCAAGTCATGGTATCAGATATGTTGGGGGATTGTGTAAATTTCTTCAGTTCTATCTCATGGGAGCAAAGATTTGAAATGGTGGACCAGTGTTAAAGCTTGGTTATAGCTCAGTTTTATTTGGCAAGCAGAGGATAATACACTCTTGAGGCGTGAGGGCAGGCTGACCCCAAAGGAGAAGCCTCAATCCATCTTGGCTTCCTTTTTTTATATTTTTTGTCTCCTCCCCAATGAGCCTGCCCTATGCAACTTGGGCTAGCCAAGAAAGGGGTGTGTTTGTTTCACCTGAGTTTCTCACTCCGGTCTGCAGATTTTCTTTTGCTCCATTTTCATGGGCTTTTTCTGTTCTTTGTCTTTCTTCACCGCCATTTTGGACTTCTTTTTTCCTATTCTAAATACCTAACAGCTTCCTGCTTTGTCCCACTTTTTTTTTTAAATAATAATTATGATGAATGTGCTCAGAATGTATATGGGTAACTTGGCTCACAATTGGTTAAAGAGCTAGCAACAAACCTGACGAGTAGCCACAGCAGACTCCAGGAGGCCATGTTTCCTGAGCAGATTCTGTACATCTGCTAGGCCTTTCCCATAATCCTGAGATCTAGCCTGCCATTCCACTTCCTCCAGCCATTGCATCAGGTCTTCTGCATTATTTTCAAATTGAAGCTGCTTATTTGCTTCATGCAACTGGATCCCTAGGAAAAGACATCAAGTGTAAGACAGGTATCATAACTAATCCTCATTATATGCTATTACAAGTTATACCAACTTAAGGAAAAATATAATGTTTGGATAGTCCAATGGGAAAAATATAACTGTCTAACATGTGATTACATTAAAAAATTACCATTAATTTGTAGAATTCAGATAGGATTTTCTTTTGAAGATAGTAGTGTTCTCAAAACAGATATAAACAATATGTTCATTTCTTGTTGAGGTATGGGCCTATGTTAGATTTTTAACTATCTTGTCACTTGTTATACTCTATTGAGACCTCCCTTTCAAAGGGATTCAAGCATAAACATGTCATTTTCCAAGAGAAAATAAAACTTGGGGTTAGCTCAGTTTGAAATTTTGAAGTATTTTTTCCTAAATATCTTCCTCAGAACTTTGCTAACCATCAGCCACCTCTGCCTTAGTGCCTGTTCTTTATCACAAACCACACCCTACAATTTTCTCTTCCAGAAAATATTTTGATTATCCACTGTTCTCAGCTAAATTCTTTATCATATGATTTTATAACAATCATTTGCATTATTTCTGTGAAACAATTACTAGGACATGAAGTAACAGCAACTTCTTGTTACAGTCAAGTTGATTTGTTTTCCTAAACCAAAAATCAGGATATCCGACAAAATCAATATGATGTATCTTTTCTATAACCAGGACAGAGGCATGTCTGTAGATAATGTTTATAACAAATGGACTATTGACAGAAAAAGCATCATTATTTGTGTTAATTATGATGATTGATTTGTTTGTCAAAGTAAGAGGTGAAGTTAAATTTAAGTAGAGGCTAGTCAAGCAGACATGGGAATTTTTTAAGAGCTTACAATAGAACCTGAATATGCCCAGATAGGTGAAACAGCAAGCCATCAAGCCTTTTCACAAGAATAAAATATCATGGGAACCTCACATGTGGCCCCAACCATATTTTAATGCCTAATTAAATAACCTGAGTCAGAATATGTTGCTTCATTTATAGAACAAAAAGATGTATAATCGAATTATGGACACTTATTTTAGATGTATAGTCAATATTGAATTCACGATATCTGAATATTTATTCAACAGGAAGCAAAAAAAGGGAGAAAAGTGAAAAGAAAACAAATACAATTTCAGTTGAAAAGACCTACATATCTGAAGAAAAGAATTGTGTTAATATATAGAAGAATTGTGTTAATATATAATAATTGTGTGTGATAAGTTTAGGTTAGATTTTTTAAATTTCTTGACCAATAGAGGAAGACACAGGGAGGCAAATGAGTAACATCCCTCCCTTCTCACAGAGGCCATCGGGTAAATTCAAGGTGGTAAAGATGAAGGTGGGTTTCAGAATTTAGGAATTCATTTCTTAAAAGACTCTGCTTCTAACCTTTCTGCTCTGTAGCCTCCTGCAGTTCAATCCAGAGGCTCTCAACTTCCCTCAAACGATCAGCCACCTTGTCGGAGGCATAATGATTGCTGTCAATCATCTCCTGGCCAGTTTTCTGTATATTATTAAGCCGGATCTGATTAGCTGCCAATTCTTCTTCAAAGACTTTCTGCTTTTGAACCTGGCTCTTCAAGTTCAGTGTTTCCTAAGAGAAAATGAAAACAGTGAAAGAAAACAATTCCTTGAAAAATGAGGGGCAGATATTTTGAGGACAGGAATTTTTTTTTCACTATAAATCTAAGTGAACTAAGAAGAGGATATAAGGCAGAACTGTTCTAGTCCAAGTATAGAGCCAGAGGATGCTCAGGAAACTATGACCAATTACTCCTTTCATACAAATGGCAGACATAGCTAATCACCTCCTGAACTTATTTCTATTGAGTCTGGATATGGTCTGAATATCACTTTAAATATGACACCATATGTAAGGATTATCAATCGATCACAGCTGGCATGAAAGATGGAGATTATTTTCCATTCCTGCCTTTAGCAGAGAAGACCTGTTTACCCTACATACACTGGAACCATAACTCCTCTAGAGAACACAAGCACATAGGGATAAGTTTTACAGAATGAAAGTTAAAAATTAGATGCTCAAAGTTCTATCGAAAGAATATTAGAACAAGAGCATCAGAGGTATACATTTAAGACTAAATGATACTTAGAAAGTAAATGCAGTGAATAGATTTTGGCCTAGAAATCAAGAGACTGATTCCAGTCCTGACTGTAAATGCAAAAATTTGTGAGTGTATGTGTGTGTGTGTGCAAAATAGTTTAACAGTTTATTATGCTCAGTCACTCAGTCATGTTTGACTCTCTGTGACCCCATGGATTGTAGCCAGCTAGACCCCTCTGTCCATGGGATTTTCCAGGCAGGAATACTGGAGCAGGTTGCCACTTCCTACTCCAGGGGATCTTCCCGACACAGGGATCTAACCCACTTCTCTTTCCATCTCCCTCATTGGCAGGCAGATTCTTTACCACAGTGCCATAAGGGAAGCCTATTGATAATTTATATTGTGAGTGAAAAATATGTGTTTTATATAATACCAAAATAAAAAAAACTTATGTGTGACTCAAAGATAATTCAGGAATTTTTCAGAGTCACACAAACTAAAACAGGACAGGGAATGAATTCAAGCCCAGTGTTTACTTTCCCCCGAGAGAATTCATGTGTCTAACTCTATGTTAAACAGATCTAAATAATCGGTTAACCTTGGGCAACTCACTACACAATTCAGATCCTGGTTTCTTCATCTGTAAAATAAGGAATTGTTCCTTTCCAGCTACAAAGCAGTAAGTTTATATTGTGTCAAACCATTAGGTTAATTCTGAGTTCCTGGTAGCCTGAATGTACGTTATGACTAGACCCAACATTTTCCTACTATAAGGGTGCATAGGGCAGCAGAAAGGGGGATATGCAGCTAAATAAAGAGAATTCCTGCTTTCCCCTGCTCTATTAAGGACCACTGGAAATTGTGCCAGGGAAAGGGGGTGATGGGAAACAGGGTATTGGAAAATTGGAAATTAGAAATACAGTCTTGGAGGAATCATTGTGCTTCTCTGAGATTCTGTCTCTCCATCTATAAAATGAGGCTCACCAGCTGAACGCTATTGTCTTTTCAGGTCCAAGATTGTAGTTTCATTAAATTAAGTACCAATGAGTATGTTCTGGGTCTGCAACCCTGCCTACCTTATAATCTTCATCATCTGCCAACTTTTTCTTTTTGTTGATCCAGTTCTTTAGGTCATCTGAGTCCTGATACAGTTGCTGCAGAAGGAATGAATCCTCCAGCAATCCGCGTCTAATGGCAGCCCTTTTTCGTAGATTGTCCCGTCGGACCAACAGCTGCAAAAAACATAAACAAACTCACGGTCAGAAAAATAAAATATGGATGCCTGAGATCTACTGCCTACCATGGTTAACAATGCTCCAACATTTTCCCTGGCCCGGGTGCACAGGCAGGCAGATGCACATACTTCATCCCGGATAGCAGCGATCTCCTCTGAATCATAATGCTTATCATCAATCAGTTTGGTTGCAGTCTTGTCTATGGTCTGGGGGAAAAAAAACAAAAAGTGTTTTTCTCTCATTGGCACTGAGTAAGTCGCCACAGTTTGTTTAGCTGTTTAAAGAAGAAGCATGACAATGTGGGAAGAGGACAAGATTCAGGGTCAGAAGATCTGGGTCCTACTTCTGATTTCTGTTATAAATTGTATTTCAAAATATAAATCTCAGGTTAATTATTTTCTCTATGCCACAGTAGTTTCTTCTTAATCTAGGTTACAGTGAATGAAACCTGTTTTCACTATGAGGTGAGTATTTGATCTATTTTAAAATTTTTAAGAACCATTGTTGATACAGCCTTGTTCAATGGCCAGTATTTATCTATCTATCTATCTATTCACTCACCCATCCATCATATACCATATGTACTTCTTAATAATTCATCTCTATCTCTAGCTATATGGGGAATGGAGTCATATTATACATGTGAATTTTGACTCATATTCATTCATAAACTCTCAAAATTGCTCAGGATGAATTAATTGATTGGGAATAGGAAAATGATGTGAAATTACAAATAGTATTTAATAAACAATAACTTATTTTACATTGTTATCTTTTACCAATGAAAATCAACCTAATAAGCATATGAACTGGGAAGGGACCATAGCAAGCTCTGAATTGATCTAAGATTAACAAAGAAAATTTGGAGTTTTGTGGTTATTGTTGTTGCTGGTGGTATACATGCACATGTGCAAGTTTTGGCTAACCCCAGCACAGTCCTAGGAGACAGCCGAAGACATACAGTACATATATATTGGGCAAATAAAGTCTCCCTTACACTTCTCTGAGACTTGCTTATGTATTGACAAGTTTCTGGGACACTGTAACTTAAGGTTCACAAGAAAATTATAGCAGCATTAAATGCAAAACGTAAAGATGAAGATATACAGGAAAAAATAGATACTACCTAGATATCTAGATATTACTAAAGAAAGCTAAATGGAGATATTACTGGAGAGGAAAAGACTAAAAAATGTAAATAATACATTCAAATATATGTTAAGTTATGATTCATATTGGATATGGATCCCATAGTTTCTATTTATACTTCAGGAAAAAAAAATAAGACAATCAGGCACTGTGTCAGAAAATATAAATTGCTCAAAATCTTTAAAAACTTTCTAAAAAAATCACAATATTTTAAAGGAACTGTCCTACAATTAAATTAATTAAAAAATAAATTTACCTAATTCTGAAAAAAATTTAAAAGTAAATACTTTCTAAATATGCTTTGTGGAATAAGAAATGTGTTGATAAAAAGTGGGTATGATTATTTTTCTGAATGTTTTCTCTTTTTAAAACAACTCTCATGTCTGATAGTTATGAGTAATTCTAAGAATTGGTAATCTATGAGATGTGTGAAACACAGGGAGTTCAACCTGGTGCTGTGTGACAATCTAGAGGTGTGGGATTGGGTGGGGAATGGGAAGGAGGTTCAAGAGGGAGGGAATGTATATATACATTCCCTGAATAACATTGTTGTAAGGCAGAAACCAGCTCAACATTGTAAAGCAATTATCCTCCAATTAACATGTATATCTGTGGCTGATTCATTTTGATATATGGCAAAACCAATACAATATTGTAAAGTTAAAAAAAAAAAAAATGAAGCCAATGCCCAAACAAGGGCCCATTTCTTACTGTGATCTTCTCCTCCTGGGCAGTAAAAGCTTCCTCAAAGTCATCATGCTTCTGAAGAAGGGCTTCTACACTGCCCAGTGAATTTCCGAGATCCTCGTTTTCCAGGAAGGCCTGTAGAAGACAGAAAGATACATCCCAGCTGTGCCTCACCAGTGAGAATCATTCCCTTTGGAATATCTCTGAGAAAAGCAATAAGAAAGGAGGTGAGGGGGATGGAAAGCAAGATGGGAATTAACACAAGGTAGGAGAGGAGATAGAGATTAACCTCAAAGAGCAGAACCTCAGCTTCAGAGTTCCCTTCCCAACCTTCTCATCCAAATGTATTACCTTCATCTCAGTGTGTGAACCAACCAATCTAAGCATGATTCTGTGTTCTCAAATCCTCAAGAGGACCACTCAACTCCACCAGAAAATCTCTGGTTAGCCCTGCCTCACTCATCACATTTTTCTTTCACGGATCCCTTAACAATTGGATATTCATTTTGCTGCATGTTCGGAGAAGTTTAAAACCTCTGTGCTTTGTATTTAAATATTTTTCCTGTGCATTTATCCATGAGGGAATTTCAAGAGCCTTACAGAGAGGGTCGATCTTTTCTCTTCCTTGCAGCTCACCCTCTAGTTCCCAGGTGAACTGAAGTGGTGGTGAGGATGCTGATAGTAGTGAATGAGGAGCAGGAGAAATGGCTTCTGGACACTCGCTGAGCCCCTATGTTACCTCTTGTCTGCTCATCCAACTGTCTACTTGCTCACTGTCACGGTAGAAGAGGTGCAGGTTCAAGCACTGGTCATACTGCTGCCGACGCTTCTCCCACAGCTCCAGCAGAGCCACCCAGTTGTAGGTAAGTAATGACATCTTTGGAAAGGAAGAAGCAAAAGACCAGGAAGATATTAAATGAATTTATTGTATCCTACTGTCACTGAGCATCCAATAAATGCAAGGCCCTTTGAAGGAAAAAAATGAATAGAAAAACAGGCTTTTCTCTTAAGGCTCCTCAGTTCAGTTCAATTCAGTTGCTCAGTAGTGTCCAACTCTTGGCGACCCCATGAATTGCAGCACGCCAGGCCTCCCTGTCCATCACTACAACTAAGTAAATCCCTATAGTATAGAAAAAATGGGAGAAATACCATAATAGAGATATACCACACTTACTATGTACAAATAAAGAAGAAAAGATTAATTGATTCAAAGACACAGGGAGTAGAAGTATAGAAACTATTGTATCAAACAAAGATTTAAAGGGCAGAGAGGTGGAGATCAAGATTGTAGGAGGACACAATACCACATTCCACGTAATCATTAGATTATACGAAGTGCTCCAGAGAAAACTGCAGTGTCTAAAAAAAGTGGACATTTCATGAAATTCAAGTTCACAGGACACTTAAATGATCAGATTGAGAAGTTTGCCTTCTATTTTAAATGCAAATGAGAACCATCAAGGAAAAAGGGACATTCTCAAACTCATGAAAGCCTTTGTTTCTGCCCAAGCATCTGTCCGAGAAACCCCAGCTTATTAAAACTGCTGTGATAATTCCATAAAAAAGATGGTACAAATTCTCAGAATTCAGGATAACAGGTACATTTCAAGGTTTTAGAGTTCCACTCTTCCTTTGGCAGAAAATTGTTAAAAATAAAAATTCATATTATAATTTTCCCATAGGATTCTTGATGAGTTGAAAATACAGAGATCTCAGTCTTCATCATATAGTACTGGTGGCTGTGCTTGGAAGCTAATGAGATGCAGAGAACCTGCAAATCTTATTTCAATTATCATCCCAGAAATTCCTATGACTCTATGACTAGAGCAAAATGTCTCAGGGATCAGGAGATTTAGGTAAGCCCTTGGGATCTAGAAGATTATGATGATGGCAGTGTGTAAAGCTTTCTGTTGCTTAAGGAAGATTTCAGAAACACAGATACAGGAAAATCAGTCTGATCTGAGGTTGTACAGAGGAGAGAAGAAAAGGAACCATGTACCAGGAACCATGCTAGGCACCTTAGGGAATCCAAAGATGAATAAGGAGCAGTCCTCAAAAAATTCACCATCTAGAGACTAGCATGGGAAAGTGACACAACAGAGCACATGTGACAAGGCAAGATGGCATGGAGGTTTCTTGGCTCAAATGGTAAAGACTCTGCCTGCACTGTAGGAGACCTGGTTTCAATCCCCAGGTCGGGAACTGGAGAAGGGAATGGCTACCCACTCCAGTATTCTTGCCTGGAGAATTACATGGACAGAGGAGCCTGGCAGGCTACAGTCCATGGGATCACAAAGATTTAGACACAACTGAGCAACTAATGCTTTCACTTTCAAGTGATGAAATTAGTTAGATCGACTAACGTCTCAGAGATGAGGAAGCACACATCAAGTTCTGAGAATTTCAAAAGCCTCACTCTAGCTAAAGCAACGTATGAAGGAAGCAATGTGAAATCTGGATCTATGTTAAAATATTTATATGTCTTTTGTCCTCTTTCCATTCAGAGATTGTCAATCAGTAAGAGATTAAATGAAGGCTATATATCAAACTTTCACAAATTCTGTTAAACTGGATTACCTTTTCTAGAACTTCATCAGATGCTTCATGATTGGCATCCAGCAGAGTTTGACCAGTCTCATTAGCAGATTGAAATCGGTCATCATAAGAGTCAATCTCATGCTGTGACCACAAGAAAAAAAGGGTTAAAATGAAGCAGGAAATCTTCTGGTATTGTTGTCACCTCCCTCTTCCTCCTACTGGGGAGGCCTTCCTCTCTACCTTATGCTGCTGATGCCTGTCCAGTAGGGCTTCCCCACCAGTCACATCTATGGGCAGCTCGTCAGCATTGATCAGAGCAGTCTTTTCCTCCATCCAACCTGAGAGCTCATCATAGTCAGATAAGAACCGCTGGTACCTGGGGAAAAGGTAAAGGAAAACACAGAAAGGAGGAACCAGATGCAAATGGACATTGAACAAACAGTCAGAGTTGGGTTGGGCTAAGATGTACAACATGCTTTTTGCATTAAATCTACCCCTTCATTCCTCCCATGTACTTCCCTATTCCTTTAGCAATGCTGGCTATGAATCCTTCACTCTAGATTGTATATTCCTAGGGTGAATGAGTCTTTGTGTGATGAAGCACTTGGGCATGACATCTCCAATATCACAGTCACACTCCAGGAACACTTGAAGTAAAGTACTATTTAATAAAGTACTATGAGGCCAATAAATAATCACATAACATAAACAACAGGAAGCACCTTATGATAAGGGGCAGCTAGAGTTAGGATTAGGAGCCCTTATATATTTTAATTCACTCTTCACCGTATCAGTGAAGACAAAAGTCACCAAAAAAATTACCTGTTCAAAAAATCAAAGCCTCACCATTTCATTTTCAATCATATCAATACGATAAAGACTATTTTCTGGTGATTTAACAACTAATCATAAAAATTAAGTACAGAAATGATATTCAAGGTTTGGTTTTTTTTTTTATAAGCTGACCTACATTCAGGAAATAATTCTAGATTTATTTTCTGTTCTTCAGCTTGGAAATTAATTCCAATTCCTTAGCTAGGGCCAAGATTTTGACATGTTTCTTCAAATATTTTTTCAGCTTCATGGGCCACTTCATAGCTTCTCACAACTATACAAACAGAAGAAGACAGAAAGGGTATAGGTGAAAGGAGATGTCATTCTGAGGATTATATCATCCTGCAAAGGACTTCTGGAAAACTAAAATTTCTTTTGTCTCTACTGAGCAGGCAGGAGGGCTGGGTCATTCATTATTTTATTCCTTTTGCTCTTTTATTTCTGTTTTAATATTGCACTTTGACCCTGTAGAGGTAGTTAACGTAATAGAGAAGAAGGCTTTCTCACCCATAAGAAGCCTGCAGCTTTTCATATCTGCTGGTAGCCAAGTTGCGAATACGTTCCCAGTTGGAGACCAGATCCTCTTTCATCTGCTGGATTTCAGCTGCATCTGAAGGATGGGAAAGCTTCAACTTGTCTGCTTTGGAACATAACTCCTTCACCTTTGGGATGAAAAAGAAACCTAGTGTGTGAAGGTGGGTCAACAGTATAGTGCTAGATGGTGACTTTATAGTACACACATATGTCTAATGATAATGCTGTACATCTGAAACTTACTATATAATTTTAGAAAAAGGAAAAAAATAAACTTAGTGGGAAATCCAAGTATTCTGATCCTCCTGACAAAGTTTTATGGGAGGGATGTAACATAATAATTATATAAGTAAGAATAACATATTAGTGCATTTATATGGATATATCTATATTATTATATTCATGTAACTATATTAACTATAATAACTTACTGACTGCTTTTTGTCTCTTGTTGTGCTAAGCATGTCACATGCATTTTCTTGTTTTATAGTCTCCGTTTAATAAGACCATGAGGCAGAAACTATTCTTGTTCCCCTTGTATGTGAAAACTGAGAGGCTAAGTATTTTATCTGCCCGAGGTCATTCAATAAATCATTATCAGAAGCAATATTTAGACATATATCTGTCCTTCATTACCCTCTATACTGTTTTCATAAACATTACCATAGGAATCAGAGAGATACTTCTGCTAACGAAAATTTTTGCTAAGAAAATTCCAGTAATGCCAGGCCAGTGTGAGCACAATTCCTGAAGAGCAGGGTTACTAGGGAAAATTCCATGTTACCATTAGTCCTTCCACTATATTCAATTATAATCAGGTGTTGTCTAAGATGAGATTTCATTATCGTTATTCATTAAGTCATGGTATTTTATCACTCATAATTAGAAAACAAGAAAAACAAAGGGGGAAAATGAGGAAGGAAAAAAGAAGTAGACTGGTGAAATATTTTTCAGAAACTGGACCGAGGGATAGAACTATGATTAAAGCATAGTAACTAGGGATCTTCTTGTGGGCTGACTCCACTGTAAAAGCTGAGGAGTAATTAGTTTAAGTTATGGTTAAAATTGTGAGGGTAAGAAGTAAGAATGGGAGGCTTACGCCAAGTTCTAGTGTGACTATGCCTACCATAGGTACAGGAATCGAGGTCTTTCAGCTTCCAGAAGAAAACCCAAAGGTGGGTTGAGTAGAGTGTTTTAGTGTCTATGTTTATTATAAAAGGAGAAGAAGAAATTTTCTCCCTTTTCTACTGAGTAAAAGACAAAAAGAAACAAGGTTCATCTCCAAAAAGAGAAGGTGTGTTTAGGCAGGAAACCATTCATGAAGCTATCTATTTTGGTTTTAAATTATGAAATATATTACAAAAAGCATAAGTGTATATATAATATATATATATATGTGTGTATTTAAATAAAAATAATTTAAACAAAATACTAGATATCCAAGAATCATGTACAAGTTATAAACTAGAATAAAGAGGTATATTCAGGTGGCACAAAATTTCTCTTTCATTGAAATAATGAATTTACTATGTTCTATGGAGACAAGTTGGAGACAGCAATGGCACCCCACTCCAGTACTCTTGCCTGGAGAATCCCATGGACAGAGGAGCCTGGTAGGCTACAGTCCATGGAGTCACTAAGAGTCGGGCACGACTGAGCGACTTCACTTGCACTTTCACTTTCATGCATTGGAGAAGGAAATGGCAACCCACTCCAGTATTCTTGCCTAGAGAATCCCAGGGACAGAGGAGCCTGTTGGGCTGCCTTCTATGGGGTCGCACAGAGTCGGACACGACTGATGCAACTTAGCAGCAGTAGCAGCAGCAGCATGGAGACAAGTGGAGATGGAAATGGCAACCCACTCCAGTATTCTTGCCTGGAAAATCCCATGGACAGAGGAGCCTTGTGGGCTACAGTCCATAGGATCACAAAGAGTTGGACACGACTGAGCGACTTCACTTACTTATGGAGACAAGATGAACGTCAGATGGCTCTTTTAACTCAAGGATGTTAGCTCTTTCTCCCACAGGCTTACCTTGTCATTCATGACTGCAAGGCTCCTCTCAAGTGTCTTGTGACTGTGAAACAGTGCCTCAGAGCTCACAAGGTCTTTGCCATAGTCCTCAGACGTGACTTGAGCCTCCTTCTCCTCAATCCACTGGATGGCTTCAGTCACATCCCTGTCAGACAACCCCATGAGCTCCAGCAAAGGAAGAAGGCAGGCATTCCAGGGCAAACAGCACCCAGCAGGACCAGCCTCATTCACCTGTCAGAAATTATCCTATCTTCCCACACACTAGCAAAAAATAGCATAAAGAATTCCTGTTTGGGGGCTTCCCTGGTGATCCATTGGTTAAGAATTCACCTGCCAATGCAGGGGATGTGGGTTCAATCCCTGGTCCGGGAAGATCCCAGATGCAGAGACAGCTAGGCCTGTGCACCACAACTACTGAAGCTCATACACCTAGAGTCTGCACTTCACAAGAGAAGCCACCACAATGAGAATCCCGCCCACCACACTGGAGAGTAAACCCAGGCTCATCTCAGCTAGAGAAAGCCCACCCACAACAACCAAGACCCGGTACAGCCAAAAATAGAATAAATGCACAAAGATTTTTAAAAAGAGTTCCTACTTTTATGGTTTCCATCGAGATGTAGAGACATGGGCATCCTGTCAGCTAAGCCTCCAGATATACTTCTGGGTTAGCTCTTCACAAATGTCCTTCTTCACAACCTCACCCTCCATTCTCTTTCTGCTTTTGCCCCTGCAGAACTTCCATCACTAATTCACTAGTGCTAATTTTATTACTTTAAGCTCCATTTAACACACTTGGCTATTGACTGGATCACAATTTTAACCACTGTGTTCCTTGTTGTTTTAAAGGCAAGAACATGATTTTCTTTGATTAAAGGTATTGGCCACTAATTGCTAACAGTAGACAAAGGCTAACCCAAATACCCAGCCTGGTGCTATTGCAGTTTTCTACAATTCAGTGGCCAGATTCCTACCTTTTGAATTTCTGAAGGTCTGCAGCACTGGACAGCATTTTCTGTCGTTGGAGAGCCAGACCATGGAGACGTTCCCAGGCTGCATTCACCTCCTTCTGCTTTGACTCAATCGAGGGCAGCTCAGGATGCTTTTCCTGTGGGAGTAAGTCAGTGTTGGACTAATGGAGAAAAAACTTTTAAAAACTTCTTATTTCACACTTTGCCCTAAGCAGAGGATAGCCATTTAGCCAGATACTACACTTCACCTTAGCCCTGGTCCCTTTTACTTGATCCACATCACCAAAATCTAGAAAACCAAACCACCAGATGTTGTATCTTCTGTCCACAGCTCAAGACTAGTCTACTAACATAGGTTGCCCAACCTCATTATTTTCAGAACTCCATCATGTTGATGGCTGCTAGCTTCCCTCAAGACCCTGGGAACCAAGGAAGAGAAAATTTCTTTCATGAAGTCTGACTTAATTTTTCAGATCTCGAGTACTGTGAGTTTTGGCTCTTTTGGGGCCCTGACACCTTGAGAATATAGTTGGAGCTATTTTCCTCTTCCCAGAACTAGATAAACATGCAGATAAATTTAATTTTGCAGTTCACACAGTTTCGCAGACTATCTGAAGCAATGAAATTTGTGTTTATCAGATAAAGCTAGCTAGTATCAGCCCATTTAGATACTTGGCAATTTTGAGTAGTTGCCATACACCAGGTCTCCCGACCCCTCCTATCCCTGTTTATTCCTATTTCCATTTCTGTTTTTCAGCCTCTTCAGACAGAATTTTCTTCTCCTTCCTTCTTTACAAGTAGAAATAATATTTTATAAGCTCCAGTACTTAGGCCTCAAGAAGTCTTTCAGCTTCTGTTCTTACTTTCTTGGAACATATTAAAAAGTATGATCTACTGAAAGGTGAGAGAGCACATGGAGAAAGCCTGCACTATCCTTGCCAAATCTTTAGACATGGGAGGAAGGTTGTTTTAGATCCTGTACACCAACTGAGTCACTGTGTAACTGCAGTTACTTAAGAATATCAGGTGAGATCGGGAGAATGGCCCAGCTGAGCAGCTGACTCAGTGAATCTGACTCACTTAACCATGGAAAAATAAAATGTTTTCTGTTTTAAGTTTTGTAGTGGTTTGGTAGATAGTAACAGATAACATATTCAAAAGCAGAGACATTACTTTGCCAACAAAGGTCCATCTAGTCAAGGCTATGGTTTTTCCTGTGGTCACGTATGGATATGAGAGTTGGACTGTGAAGAAGGCTGAATGCCGAAGAATTGATGCTTTTGAACTGTGGTGTTGGAGAAGACTCTTGAGAGTCCCTTGGACTGCAAGGAGATCCAACCAGTCCATTCTGAAGGAGATCAGCCCTGGGATTTCTTTGGAAGGAATGATGCTAAAGCTGAAACTCCAGTACTTTGGCTACCTCATGCGAAGAGTTGACTCATTGGAAAAGACTCTGATGCTGGGAGGAATTGGGAGCAGGAGGAGAAGGTGATGACAGAGGATGAGATGGCTGGATGGCATCACTGACTCGATGGACGTGAGCCTGAGTGAACTCCGGGAGGTGGTGATGGACAGGGAGGCCTGGCATGCTGCAATTCATGGGGTCGCAAAGAGTCAGACACGACTGAGCGACTGAACTGAACTGAACTGATAACTAAAAAAAAAAGAAGAAGAAATCTGCACAATAATAAAAATACAATCATGTTAGACGGAGAAATTTAGAGACTGTTGGAAATGAGGCCTGGAAAAAATTGAGAAATAGTTTATTTTCCCTACTCTAGTACCTATTAATCCTGAAATTTTGATTCTATTTACACATAAATATCACTCCCATTATATAGCTGCAGTGATAATAAAACTTTAAATGGAAAAGCACGATAGCCCACTATTGCAGTTTCTGTTCAATTCCTTCACGTACATATAAAATCAGACTGACTTCCCAGTTCTTACATATGTTAAGGGTATTTAGTCACACACTGAGTATTTGTATGCTCAGAAATTAAAAGGTTATTTAAGCATTTTCTTAAGTAAATGGAGGTAAATCTGCCTCTTTTTCCTTCCCCCTCAAAGAAAAATTTGTTTAATGATATCATATATATTATGAGAAGCCACGATTATTTTATATTCTTTGCCACTTCATAAACATGAAAAATTGATGTACTGCACAGTGCAAGAGTAACCTCATTGTGGACTGAATTTCTTTACATAAAGCCATGTACACTCACTCACTCACACCTCTATTTCTGTAGACTGGCAAGGGATGAATTCAGAAATGAGAGAAAGCTACTCTGGGCATGTCACTCCAGGGACAGGCATACCTCTGTTTTCTCACAATGTTCCATATATTTTTCTTGTCCCTTCTACAAATGGCCAGGCAATCTTCTTGAAGATCAGAACCCTTTCCCTGGATTGGCTCTGTTATTCCCCACCTCACCTCTGCACACTCATTGGCATATTGGTTCACTTCATTCACTCTCTCCTTTCGAACTTCCATATCTGCTAGGAACTCTTCAAACTTCTTATGCAGAACCTCTGTGCGCTCCCAGTCCTTACCCAGCTCCATTGATGTCACCAGAGCATCCTGTAGACACAGAAAGGTCTATTAGGTCACCAGCAAATATTTAGGGATTCCTGCAGTTCAAATGCCCAAAACCCTTGTTTACATTTACATTCCCAGGATAACTCAGAAGGAGATACTGGTGGAACCTGGGAGAACCCCTTCAAGAAAGTCAGAGCAAGGGCATATTTCCTGAGGTGGCACTGTGACTCAGGGAACAGTGGTCTTTGGGGTAATTCTTTGGGAAGACCAGGGACATTGTCAGAAAATGCCCTTGGAAGAACCTTTTTGTGGTTTGGAACATGAAAAGGAAATCCATCCTGGTTCTGCTGGATTCAACATCCTGAGTATTTACAAAAGTATTGTGCTGAATGCTTGTCTGTGTAAATTTTCAGTCCTAACCATAGGGTTATTCTTCAAGTAATAGGAGATAGAAACCTCTCTAGTTATAGGTACTAAGAGACAAAGGATTAAGGGAAAAACTGGCAATTCTCTCAGTTGGAACCAGAGTAGGATTGAAAACCTAGAAGGAGTGAAGGCTCATGGAAGGTAGAAGGGGGGCAATCCTAGATGATCTTTCAGTACATTTTTGTATGTCTTGCCTTCTTCATGTTCAGATTCATACATTTAGACTTACCCTCCTATAATGTTGCCTACTTCCAGAATACCTCTAAATCTTTGCTAACATTCCTCTTTCTTCCAAGGAACTAAGCCCAGGAACAGATACCCTGACTTCTTTACAAAAAGTGAAAGTGAAAGTTGCTCAGTTGTGTTGCATGTTGCTTCTTGTGACCCCATGGACTGTAGCCTGCCAGGCTCCTCTGTCCGTGGGATTATCCAGACAAGAATACTGGAGTGGTAGCCATCCCTTGCTCCAGGGGATCTTCCCAACCCAGGGATGGAACCCAGGTCTCCCGCATTGCAGGCGGATTTTTACCATCTGAGCCACCAGGGAAGTCTGCATCAAATTGCTATGGGATGTCTGGGCCAGAGGGATGGAAAATCCTATATACAGGCTGTTTGGTGCTATACCTTGTCTCCAATCCACTCCAAGATATCGGCACACCCCTGGAAGTACTGTTGGAGTTTCAGGGCCCGCAGCAGCAAGGCACCCTTCTCCTGGGTCAGCTCCAGCAGCAGGTCCCACAGGCGGTTCAGTTCCTCCAGAAGGCCCTTTGGGAGGAGTAAAAGCACTCAGGCACGTTACCTGCTGTGGAGCAGCAGTTATAGACTCAGAGACCTGTGCAGAGAGGGATCTGGATAAAAATCCCTCATCCCATTAACTCGTGCATTAATTGCTCAAAAATATTTAAAAGAGGATAGGGCATGTATGGGAATAACCATTAAACCATATGATTACCTGTGGCGGATTCATGTTGATATATGGCAAAACCAATACAATATTGTAAAGTTAAAAAAAAATATGATCTTCCATAAAGAAAAATAAATAATAACATTTGGGTGTTTTAGAGGATGAAATGATTGCAAATGATAAGACAGGATGAAATAAAAATTCATTTAAAAACAGGTGCTTATTTGAATTGAACCTTTAGGGATAGAATTTTGATACACAGAAGATACAGAGAGGGTGTTCAAAGTACTGACAAAGGCACAGAAAAAGTTAGCATGGACTGTCTGTCAGAAGGGATAAGAGCTACAAGTTTTTCTGACTTACAAAGAAAATATGATCACCAAAGCAATAACAGAACTTGAGACTATATAGTTGAGGGCTATAATGCTAGGTTAGCTTAGAAGACCAGGTTTTACATATATTGTAAAATTAAATGTATAATTTATGTTGTCTTCAAGAATCTTCTATTTTCCAACTACTTCATGGTTCTAAGGTAACATGTAGCACATAAATCACATTTATCTATGGATCCTGCAGTGCTACAGGATTACTATAATCTCAGAAATTCTGATAGATGTGAAGATGTTTCAGATATTTCTCAACTATTTTAATTAATGTAAGGGACTGATTTTTGTGCAATTTTACCAAATCATTTTTACTTAATAACAGGTAAATTTTGAGTTATTCTTGTTACAGAATCTTTTTTCTAATAAGGTTTATTCTTGTTAAAGTCTGTATCGCCTGACCATGTTTTGTTGATAGTAAAAGGAACTAGAATTTGTATGCTAGATATGGAAATATAAGTCCCAACTTATAAATATGTAACACACATTTCTTTTGACAATTTTAGAAACAGTTAAACAGTAAAAAAATTTTCACTTAATACAAAACGAACCTGAACTGACTATCAACCCAAACATTTTAGGGGAATATATGAATTAACTCAGAAAAAAAGCTGATAAATTAATAATGGATTCCATGGTGGTGCTGCTCTTTGATCTTCAGAGTTCAAGGGTTTGGAGACCTACAATAGTAGCCACAGCATGTGAGCTCTGAGGAGAAAGAGGCATCATAGACAAAGGGAGAAAGATTTCGGAGAAGATTCAAAGAAAGAGTATCCCTTGTTTAGAGAGTTTAAGCACCAAGGACTCTGAGCTTAGAATTACTCAGAAAGGACATTTGGGAAAGCCAATTCATCTGGGTTGAGGCGGGTTTGATCTTCAGCCACCCCATCCTGTGACGGCATCAGGAGGAAGGTGACACTATTCAATGAGAGCTTTGTGCCATAGCTCTTCTCCCCACTCCTAGGAACACTAGCATATCCGATCATTTTTTCCTTCCACAATCTAAGTAAAATATAAGAGACAGAACCATGGTTCCAAGTCAGTTGTATCAAGGTGTACACCTGTTGTAATCAATGAAAACTCTGATAACCTAATCAACAATTAGAAGCATCTCTCACAGAGCCCTATGATATATTTACCTTGGTGTCCTCATGGGCAAAATGCCCCTCAGGAAATCGAGTTTCCCTGGTTTTTTCCAGATCAGGAAGGACCCTTGATTTTGCTTGCACCTCTGTTTCAAAGTTTTCATGCTTCTGATATTTCCCCTGAAGATTAGAAATCAGAGTTTATGGCTTAATGGAGCCTGGTCTCCTGGATGATAAAAGAGTTCTTTTAGTCCTCTGCTTTCTTGCAGGCAGAACTACCAGTTTCTCAGCATAGATGAAACGATAACCTATGACCATAGCTGCTGCTGCTGTTAAGTCGCTTCAGTCGTGTCCGACTCTGTGCGACCCCATAGACGGCAGCCCACCAGGCTCCCCTATCCCTGGGATTCTCCATGCAAGAACACTGGAGTGGGTTGCCATTGCCTAGAGGAGTCCTATTCTAAAATAAGTTGTTGTGGCAGAATCAACGCATATAGGTTTTTAAAGATTCCCAGACCCAATGTCCTGGACCACAGAAGAAGGTCTTTTCAGTCCTTATTGCCTTTGGGAAATTTCCAATAAATATTATGTTAAAGTCTTAATTGCCTTCTGTGGAAATGAAATAATGTAACAGAATTTTTCCTTTTAAGAAAAGAGGAAGCAAATCCTACTGAAAGTAGTGAACAATGAAGAAAATTATCTTGACAACAATGGCTTTTTTTATTTTAACTGGGAAGTTTTTGCATGCTAAATTATGCTCTTGTTGTCATATATAGATCGATCCATTTAGTAGGTAACACTTCGTTCTTGATCTAGGTGCTTCCTTTCTGATATCCATTGTGCATTTTAGGCATACAAGCCTTTCTTCTGATGCTGACTATGCCTTATTCTGTAATACAAGTAGTAGGGGGAGTTCTCACCAAACCTCTCTATCTGAGATCTCTCATTTGAACTTAACAAGAGTCATGAACAGCCAACTGGGAAAAACCCTGGTTAAATCATATCTTTCTGAGGAGAGCAAAGAGAAGTTAGTTCAGAAGTACTGATGTCTCTTTACTTCAATTCCATCCTTAATGCCATAAATATTGAAATTTCATAAATTCTTTGAATTCTCAGTGTTTTGCCCATGGTGTAAGTTCAGAGCAATATTACATTTATAAAGTATTATCTAGAATGAGTTTCCTGTGTAAATAAGACATTGGGGCTTAAGGAGTTGAAGACACGGACTATTTAGAGTCAGAATTACAGTTCCCGAAGTCTAATCTTCTATTACAGCATCCCTCTAGAGTTTACCAGATGCACACCTACATTATAAAAATGTTTCCCTCCCTAGAGATTACAGAGTCTACTCTGGGGAAGTCAGTGAAACTGAAGAACCTGTATGTTTGTTGGGTCTTCATAGCTTTTATCACTTGCAGTCTTGATTTTCTCCATGATCCATTTCTCATGGTCATCAACATCTCGTATGAAAACCTGGTAGTGATAGGAATCTTCAAGTTTCTGACCCCTCTCAGCAACCCGTTCCTTGAACCTCTGGTACCGACTCAACACCTCCTGACGCCTCGCCTGGATCTCCTCTGCTGTTTCCAGGACCTCTGGCCCATCACTCTCCATAGCCTGCAAGTGAAAAAGTTTACTTATTGCTGCTTCTCAAGTCTCTAGTATACTGTTTTTTTTTTTTTTTTTTTCCCTCTCTCTGTCTCTAATATTCTGTCTTTTTAAATGTCTTCAAGGCATTTACTCATGTTGGATTTAGGTTCAGATATCTTTATGCCTATAAAGGTCTCTTTTTAGAAAGGCTGTAGTACATTTATATAATTTTAACCACATGCAGCTACAACTTAGGCTGATAATTCTTGGTCATTCAGAATACTTTTCCAACTTTTCACATAAACATCTGCCCATATTAATAAACTTAACAGTAAAGTTCTATAACATGCATTATTAGACAATTGAAAACAAGTTTAAATTAGCAAAATCACATTTTCAGATGCATAAAAGAAATACAATTTTACTGCTTTCAAAAACTTAAAAGGTGTTAACATGTACTGATCATGACAAACCTAATTTAATGAAAAAATAAAAATGGCTTGCAATTAATTTTGACAAATGATATACCCCAAAGTCCAAAAAAAATTTATGTAAAAATAAAACTAATACATTATTTACTTTTTTATTTTCTTTATTCACAAACAATACAAGTCAAAAATTTAGCACATTTACAATCTAATTACCACAGATTTCAAATTATTAGCATCTTGGTAACTGACTTTTGCAATGTAAAACACTGTATTATCAAATAAAATCACATATTATTTTCCAATAATAGTGGGATCCAATTTATTTGTAACAACATCCAGCAAAATCTCCATAGGATACACCTTCATTTATCTGGATATAAGCAGTTTTTCCTAGTTTACCTCAGTGAAAACATTCAATATAAGATTTAGACTTTAGTCTCCTTCTATACGTAATTGTTATTCTGTGGGTGGCCTTTACTAGTCTGGTTACAGAATTAAACCCTTCTACAGAGACTCAAACATTTATCATGAATTATTTTGCTCCAGGTTATCAGGTTGTTCTCCATGTGAACCTGTGTAAACAAGTCATTGCTGGATTTTGGTGCTGTATAGCCACAGCTCAAGGTCAGTTTAAAGTGATACATTCATAAAAAAGAGAATTAAAATTAAGCTTGTTTACTTCTTAAGAATCAAGAAAAATCCTTGGTGATCCTGTCAAAGATAGCACAGAAAGTTCAAAGGAGACAGCTTTCTTAATTATATTGGTGACAAATTGTCCGATAAAGAATTCTGTACTCACGGTTTCCTTTGGAAAGTGTTATGCTTTTCCTAAAGGTCAAGAACCTGCCAAAATAAAATGTGTCCAAAAGAGAGAGAGAGAGAGAAAGAAAGAGAAACAATTCACATGTAATTGTTTAGTCTAACTTAGAGATGAGAGAAATGTTACATATGTGGCAAGACAAAAAGAAAAAAAAAGCCTCTTGCTTGGGCCAGAATCCCGCCAACTACAATCTACCCTATCTTCAGGAGACAGATTGAGCTGAGGCAGCTGCTAACTTTCACAGATGCTGGGTGACTCAGCGCTTTGAAGGGACTGTGGCCCTCAAAGGTCTTCAACAGGACTTTATAAAAAAAAAAAAATGAAAGCAAAATTCTTAGATGAAAACTTAGAAAAAAAACTGCTATAGATGTAACATAGGGCAATGTTAAGATTATGTTTTGTTTCTTCAATTAGTTTTAAATTTTACTTCTAAGAATTATAAACAGGAAGGAATTCTGGGTTGCCCATTCTTCATACTCTGTACAGAATTACAAGAACTCAAGGCATACATAGGTTCTTGTTCCAACCTGTCTCTCAGAAATACAAATCACCAACTCCATTAAAACTCAGCTATAGATTTTTAACAGTCTTTAAGCAACAAGACATCCTAATTCTTGCTGTAGAGACTTTGTTAAAATAGGGAAAATTTTTTATTTCTGGTTGTTTATTCACAGATTGTTCCTTTTATTTAAATGATTAAGGGTAAGGCTAAATCAGATTTTTAAAAACCCAAAGGAAGTAAGATATATGCTTGCTTATTAGCATTTTGTGAAACAAAAATTAGGATACCTCATCACTTTGTCAACAAAGGTCTGTATAGTCAAAGCTATGTTTGTTTGCTTGCCTTTCCAGTAGTCATGTACAGTTGTGAGAGTTGGACCATAACGAAGGCTGAGTGCTGAAAAATCGATGTTTTCAAACTGTGATGCTGGAGAAGACTCCTGAGAGTCCCTTAAACTGCAAGGAGATCAAACCAGTCAATCCAAAGGAAATCAACCCTGAATATTCATTGAAAGGACTGATTCTGAAGCTAAAGCTCCAATACTCTGGCCACCTGATGTGAAGAGCTGACTCACTGGAAAAGACCTTGATGCTGGAAAAGATTGAGGGTAAGAGGAGAAGTGGGCAACAGAGGATGATGGTTGGCTGGCATCACTGACTCAATGGACATGAGTTTGAGCAAACTCTGGGACATAGTGAAGGACAGGGAGGCCTGGTGTGTTGCAGTTTATGGAATTTCAAAGAGTCAGACACTACTGAGTGACTAAAGAACAACATTTGACAAACTAATGAGGCCATAAAATATCTAAAAATGGAACAAAGTTCTAAACTTTGGGATAAAGTCATACTATTTATTGTATGTATTATTTTTAATGAAGAGAAAATAAAGCAGAAATCTTCCAAACACATAATTCTTTTATATAACTTTTAAGAAATGAAGTAAACATATCAAAAAAAAAAAAAAGATTGGGATGCCTTCAGATCCTCCTAAAAAACAGTGGGTCTATCCATGTCAAATATCATTCCACTGTAGATCCAACTTGAATAACATAGTATTCATGGTCTACTAGGGTAGACCAAGGTTCTACATTTCTAGTTTCCTTTCACCCTGGATCATCTCACCCAAAGAAACTGAGAGAGCTTTAAATTCTGTTCTTGAAAGTATACTATTAACTTTACATTTTCATACAGTTTCATTATATAAAAGTCAAATTTGGGTGCTAAAGGCATGAACACAAATCTTAGGGAATGTCTTAGTACAAGGGTCAGGCTGTTTGCTTCGGATTGATGGAAGGGCATGATGAGAAAATTTTGAACCCTGGTAGCTTAATATTTGGGTCTCTGACCTTCTTGCCACTATTACAGTTTTCCAAGAATGGTTATCGGCACTGACGAAATAGAGGCCCTGAGTACAGCAGACTCCGGTAAAGAATGTATGAGAGACATTGTGGAGGTTAAGAATCATGTTCAATCTTTAAAATTGTATGTAGCCCTTTATATAAATGAGTGCTGAGAGATTACAGGGAAAACTAAGTTCATTACAGACAGCTTCATTAAAGAGAAGTCTTATACTCAGTTTTACAGGGTGGGAGTACTTTTGAGAACTGTTGTATTTGATCTTGGTTATCAGGTCTGGACAGAACTGTACTTCTCACACTCATTTAATCAGCACTACCCAGCTTTCCTGAGTCTCTTCTCAGTTATCAGATCTTCATTTCCTAGACTCAGAAACTCCAAGAGATGCTTTATATACCCAAATTCTAAACTGTCCCCAGTTTGCAACACTAAAATTCACATGCTTACTGTGGAATTTTAGAGTTCAATTTTCTCAACTCATTTAATAACAAGGAAAAATACACTAATTTTAATGTAAAAAATGTTTTCCTGTAGAGTAGGGGTCATCATTATTTTATTTTTAAGACTTTATTTTTGCTTCTCCAGAGTGAGTTCTCATTTTAAGAAGCCTCCAATGTTTGTCTCCTAATTTAAAATATTAAATATTGTCATTCCAAAAAAGAAAGAGAGACCTCAATATTCACTTTAACTCTTATTACCTCAGATTCTCCAAAGGTGTGCTGTGCTGTGCTTAGTTGCTCAGTCGAGTCTGACTCTATGCGACCCCATGGACCATAGCCTGCCAGGCTCCTATGCCATGAGGATGCTCTAGGCAAGAATACTGGAATGAATTGCCATGTTCTCCTCCAGGGCATCTTCCCAACCCAGGGATCGAATCCAGGTCTCCTGCATTGCAGGTGGATTCTTTACCATCTGAGCCACCAGGGAAGCCCATGAATACAGGAGTGGGTAGCCTATCCCTTTTCCAGGGGATCTTCCCAACCCAGGAATCAAACTGGGGTCTCCTGCATTGGCAGGCAGATTCTTTATCACTAGCACCACCTGGGAAGCCTCTTATTTAATATAATCTTCCCCAAATATCAGATAATAAATAGGTTGGTGAGGTGGAACACAGTGTAAGAGAACTCACTGCTCAATCCTCAGTAATGTGAAAAAAAAAAAAAAAAAATCATGTAAGAAGTTCCACCAGCAGGTCAGCACAGTGATCTACCCTCTGAATGGTGTCCTTACTTTTGACCATCAGACCCTGCTGTATGCTGTTTCTTTTCCTTTAGCTTTTCTCTCAATTTGAAATTGTTTTTATTCAACACACTGGAATAGCATGCACACATACACAGTTTAGCTAGTAAAATTACATTTGCAATTTCAAGTGAGGGTGTGTTTCATCTTAGAAGGTTTTTAAGCAGAGTAGTAAAGCAATAATATTTAAGTTTTAAGAAATAATGTAGTCTCAGTTGGAAGAGCAGACTGAAGGTGAGAAAGTGTGAAAGTTTCAGCTATATAAATTTTTTAAAGACAATGATAAATGACAATGGCATAAATGTAATTTATATAATATATATAAATGTCATTTATAAGACCTTATAAGTGATAAATGATGATACAACAATAATAATCATAATATAATTTATAAATAATTTATAAATTATAATGATAAATAAGTGATAATGATAAAGATAAATGGCAAGAATAAAATTTGAGGGACTAGGAAAGTAGTAGATGGTAAATCTGCCTGAAGTGCGGGAGACTCGGGTTCAATCCTTGGGTTGGGAAGATCCCCTAGAGTAGAAAATGGAAACTTACTCTAGTATGATTGCCTGGAGCATTCTGTGGACAAAGGAGCCTGACACGTTACAGTCCACGGGGCGGCAAAGAGTCGTCAGACACAACTTAGCGACTAACACTTTCATTTTCTTTTTCAGGAAAGTGATAAAGTTTATATTTTAAGGCACAACAAGAAAATTTCAACATAAAATTCTCTCTGTGTGTCCATTTGGGCATTCTTCCTCTCTCCCTAATGTGCAGTGTGCACTTGCATTACACGTCAAAAAGAACTTCGCAAAAATGGGAGTGTCTGCTGAGCAGTAAAGATCACTTCTTTTCCTTTCTTTTGACCCTAGCAATGTAACTCCTTTTAAAATAAATATTGTTATTTCCCAACTCTTTGAAGAGTCATGACTTAATGCTTGCTTTGTAAATGCTTACCTAGACTATATATCCTTGTTGAACTTTATGTAATACATCAGTATGTCATTTGATGCATGATCCTTTGTCTTGAAGATGTATCTGACTGTGCCTCTGACCTCTAACAGGTGGGACAGTTCTCAGAGCTTTCTGAGAATCTGTCTCCCTGCTTATAATGCTCAATTTGTCTCAAATAAAATTCTCTTTACTCTTCTAAACTGGATTGTTAATTGAACTTTAATTGAGAAATAGATTATATAATACAAAATCTTCAAAAAGGGAAAACAGATAAGAAAACTGCATAACCCTTTCATATTCTGAAATTTTTGTATATCAATTCTGGAACAATAATTACACCTAGAAAATTATAGTTAAATAATTAGTCAATCAATCTGTAATTTCATTCCTCATGTTTTATGAAAAACAGTAAAAGTAGAATATTAAAGACACACTATTTAATCACAGGAACACTTCTTGTTTCCTTTTTTTCTCTTTTTCCTTGTTTTCTTATGCCAAATGTATTTTCTGACGACTTCCCTTTACCAAGACCTCTCCAGACCCAAACTGTGACTTTTCTCTCATGGTCTCTCTCTCTATCTGAGTTCTTTTAGATAGCATTAGCCTTTTCTCATAAGACCTTTCCCTTAACTTTTGTCTTTGCATCTGATTCTTGAGTATCATAAGATTTAGGAGTGAGGATGAGGGCATGGCTGTGGCATATTAGTGGGGAAGTAAGGCTGACAACCATAGGATTCCTGTAGGTAGGCTACGGAAAAGTGAAAATCTATTAACATTTGCATAGTCATCAGCTTTATTATTGCATCACCACTGAGGTGTGGGCCTTGGAGAAAACCACCCTTTATGAAGCATGTATCAAGAAAAGGATTCACAAGACAAAGAGCCCTCAAAAAAAGTAAGATTTTTATTTATTTATTTTTTTTTAATGTTGAATATATGGTTTTTTTTTTTTTTTAAACTTTACATAATTGTATTAGTTTTGCCAAGTATCGAAATGAATCCGCCACAGGTATACCCGTGCTCCCCATCCTGAACCCTCCACCCTCCTCCCTCCCCTCCCCTCCCTCTGGGTCGTCCCAGTGCACCAGCCCCAAGCATCCAGTACCGTGCATTGAACCTGGACTGGCGACTCGTTTCAAACATGATATTATACATGTTTCAATGATATTTTCCCAAATCTCCCCACCCTCTCCCTCTCCCACAGAGTCCATAAGACTGATCTATACATCGGTGTCTCTTTTGCTGTCTCGTACACAGGGTTATTGTTTCCATCTTTCTAAATTCCATATATATGCGTTAGTATATTGTATTGGTGTTTTTCTTTCTGGCTTACTTCACTCTGTATAAGAGGTTCCAGTTTCATCCATCTCATTAGAACTGATTCAAATGTATTATTTTTAATGGCTGAGTAAGATTTTTAAAAAATGGAGTCTAGCATCCTGAAACCCAAGGGAAAAGAGGTCAAAAGGGAAGCACTGTTGTCCAATATGGTAGATCAGTTGGCCGGAACAATCTGAATGCAGCATGCTGATACTGGTTTATTCACTAAATAGATATTTATTGATATTTCTGCTTCATTAATAAGTACTTTACATGTTATTACAGTGAAACCAAGGATTACATTTTCCAATGTATCATGAAAAAATATTGATTAGCTAATTAATAGATTACTTATATTACTTTACTTTTCTTAGAGTCAAGGTTTTTGTTTCTTCATTTACTGCATTTAAAATTTTCTTCAATGAACTTCTTGGCCTGAGATTCTTTGCCATGGTCCTTAACTACCACAGAACTGCAACCAACTCCTTTATGGGGCTTCTCTCTATGTCAATTTTAAAGAGGCCTATCCATTCTCTTCATTTCTAGTGGTCATCAATATTAATGAAGTTAATTTGGTGCTCAATAAATCAATCTCCACTAACTTGGCACATTGGCTCATTATAGTTGGGTACAGGCCTTAGTCCCTGTTATTGACCCAGACATGGAATTAATATTGTGTAGTACTGCCAAGATAAAAATCATACAAGGGATTCATAATTGGACCTACTGAAAAACATCTAGACTGTTATTTATCAACACATGAACACTTGATTAGAAATTAGGATTATTCTTCAAGTATATTCATTATAAATACAATAGAGAGAATTAGTCTTATGAAGATGGTTGCTCAGTTACCATATCTTATAATCATATGTCTTGACTGTATTAAAATTAAATTTTTATCCCAATTATTTCCACAAGTTAAGTTTATCTAGGAGAAATCGAGTAGTGGAAAACCTAGTCAACAAAGTCTGATTCAAAATGTATCAAATTGAATAAAGGTTGAAAAAAACTATAGAATTCAGTTATTAGTGAATTTTGTTTATTGATGACCTTCGGGAAACCAGTTTCAACCAAAGACTGACAGAAAAAGACAGATGGAAGAGAGTTGAGGATAAAAAGACTCTAACAATTATATAGACTCCCAAACACTAGATGTTATTTGAGGTCCCCAGTCTTATGAAAAAAAGATGTTAGCTTGACTCATGTGCTTTTTTATGGCTTCCTTTATCTCTTTATTCCTCAAGCTATAGATAATGGGGTTGAAAAATGGGGACACAACTGCAAAGGCCAGAGTAATGGCTGTATCCCAGAATAAGGAGTAGGTGGCAGAGAAGCGTAGGTACATGAGAGCCACACTGCCAAAGAAGAGCAGAAATACAGTAAGGTGGGAGATGCATGTGGAAAAGGCCTTGCGACGGCCCTCAGTGGAACGGATACGTAGAATTACAGCCACGATACCAATGTAGGACATGAAGATGAGCATCACAGCTGTAATAATCTCCACTGCATGGACAACATCCACTACCTGAATCATAAGGATAGCTTGTGTGTCTGTGCAGGCCAGGCGTAGTACTGGGAGGAAGTCACAAAAGATATGCTCCAGGTGATTAGAGCCACAAAATGGCAGTGTGGAGATCCAGGCAATCTCAGGAAGGGGTGTGGCAAAACCACAAACACAGCAACCTAAAGTCAGCCAGGCACACAGCTTTGGGGTCATGATAGTAGGGTAATGAAGAGGGCTGCAGATGGCCAGGTAGCGGTCAAAGGCCATAGCTGTCAAGAGACAAACCTCACTGATGCCTGTGGAATGGAAGAAATACATCTGTAGGAGACAGCCATTTAAGGAAATGCTCTTCTCACAAAGCAGGCAAGAGAGCATCTTTGGTATGGTAGCTGTGGTATACCAGATCTCCAGGAAAGAAAGGGCACTGATAAAGAAGTACATGGGAGTGTGGAGATGAATATTCAGCTGGACCACTGTGATGATGACCACATTTCCAACAACAATGAATGCATAAATGAAGAGCAGTAGAACAAAACAGATGACAGAATCTCTCCAGGAATAAGGGAAAGCAGAGAAGACAAACTCATGAGCAGTGGTTTGATTGGCATTCTCCATCTCCAGGTGAGAAATGAGGTTTTCAAATCCTACTGCATTCAAACTTTCTAGGTGATGTCTACTACTCATCATAGAGTAAGTACACTTACAAAATACCAGCATCTGGATAAATCCCTGCCTTGGGAGTGTAGAAGAATAAGGAATATTCCATATTCCATAGATGCTTACAACTAAAATTGGAGTGTGGAAAAAAATTCAATCAGAAAGCACACCCAATAGATTAGATTAATAATTCTCAAAATTTATCAGGCATCAGGATCACTTGGAGGGCTTGTTAAAACATAGCTTACTGGTCTTCATCCTGAGAAAAGTGAAGGAAAAGGCAGTCACCTACAAGCCAAGAAGAAAGGCCTTGAAAGGAATCAACTCTGCCAAAATCTTGATGTCAGACTTCCTAGCTTTCAGAACTGTGAGAAAACAAATTCTTGTTGTTCAAGTCACTTAGTCTGATACTTTGTTATAAAAGCTTTAGTAAATTAATATACCATACTTATACTCAGCACTCAACCAGTTTCCCTTGCTGACCTTCTTATTTCTTGGTTCTTCTAGATACCAACTTTATACATTTTTGCATCTATTGTCTTCTTATGCCTCAAACTTAATCATCGAAGTCTGCTTAACTTTTTTCTGTCATATTACCAATACATTTTATTTCTTTTATCTTACCCCTAATTTGATGCTTAGTAATAATGCCTACACTATTGTAATAGATTACCAAATGTTTCTACTTCCAATGTGAGTATTTTCATAAATCCCTCTATTTCCTCAAGACTGATCTTGCTATAACATCAGTTTACTCATGTGACTCCCCTTCCATACCTATACTTAAGTCACCATGTTCTTCCTCTAAATTGTTTTTTCTTTAAAAGGAAAAAAATCTCAGATCATCTAGGATAAAATTTTTAATCACTGCAAAAGGAAAAAAAATTAGCTTCACTTTTGTCTGTCATTGATTAATAATGTTATGGTATGTTAGGAAAGGGTACATTATTAATGTTCTCTTATTTATATTATCTATAGATGCATTTGTTCATTGATTATGTGACTGAAAATGAACATGTTAAATGCTCAGACATGTCTGACTCTTTGTGATCCCTTGGACTATAGCCTGCCAGGCTCCTCTCTCCATGGAATTCTCCAAGCAAGAATACTGGAGCCATTTCCTTCTCCAGGAGACATTCCCTACCAAGGATTGAACCCAGGTGTCTGTATTACAGGCAGATTCTTTACCATCTGAGCCACCAGGATGCCCAATTATGTGACCAAGGCCCATAAAGCTCTCAACTACATCATATTTAGTATTGTACTGTAAATGACATTTTTGTTATTTCAGCAGAAAACAAAGCCATTTTGTCTACTGTTGCTATGAAAAATTGTTCATTTCCAATCCGATTTATTAAACCTGCTGTTAGTCCAAGCATGTCACTTTCAGTTTCTGGTCTCAGAATTCCTGAAAGAAATCTCCCCTGCATGAAATATCCTCTTGTTCTTTACAAGTTCTATCTTCTCTTTAAATTAGCCAAATTCTATTGGGTTAACCAAAAAAATCATTCAGATTTTTCCAGAAGATGTTATGGGAAAAGCCCAAAAGAACTTTTTGGCCAGCCCAATACATGTGTCTTTTCCAATTTTAACAAGATAATTCCACACATAATAGAAATCACTCTATTTCCTGTAATATTTTTATGTCTATATATCTTTTCCTTTTAAGTTTTTTCAAGTGTTCTTGATTTTTCATATACATATCTGATCTTTCCCATAAGACTTGATGCCCCCAGTAGCAGTCCCTACATATTGTGACTATTGCCTTTAAGACAGGGTCCTACAAACTGAACCAGTCTACTCATTCAAGAAAGGGCCTCTAAGAAGACCCAGACTCTGAGCAGAACTAATTACTCATTCTGCTGAAAAGATGTGGCTAAGTAGAAGAAAGATAAGAGAGATGGAAATCAAAAAGAAAAACTTAGATTTTTCCCAATGAACACTTCTCTGTCTTTTCCAAATCTCAGTAAAGTCTAGTACAATTGTCAATGATATTAATGCCTCACAACAAACTGGAAATCTCACTTGATTCCTGAAACATTTCAGAAATCAATCACAATGCTCATTTGTTGTTTTAAAGCTATCTGATAAGCTTTGGCCCCACTTGTATCGCTCCTATTTCTTGGGAAATTTAGCAACTGAAACATTTATGCTTTGTACTAACTTGCTTATAACAGGGCTTCCCTGGTAGTTCAGACAGTACAGAATCTGCTTGCAATGCAGGAGAAGTTCCTGATTCCTCCTTGCCCAGGCTTACCAATAGTTACTTACAGTTTCTACATGGACACTAGGGCTGTCTATTGTCCTGTGTAAATGTTTTCCTTTCCCTAGATATCTCCCAACTCCCCCAAATTAGCTGATTTACTGACCTTGCTGCTGTTGGGTTCCGAACTTGGAATAAACATGGATGAAGACTCTATCTTTCCATACCCTAATGTGGTCAACCATACAGAGCTACTGAGCCAAGCTTCCTTTGCTCTTCTGCTATGTTTATACCCTGAGTCTTCCACCTAAACTATATTTTCTTCATCAGCCAGTGATAAAGAGATCTGACTCTCCCTATGGAGCTCTCTCCTTCTATCCTGCCCCTTTGTGTGCACCTGTCTGTCTTCCTAAGCCTAGATAGAATAGGAAGATGGACTCTCCTGAGAATAATACACAAGTGATTTAAAATAAGTAGGAAAACAATCCTTCTTACAATAGTTCCAATTAGGAAAAATGTTCAAGCTGGTAATTAGGAGAAGCCCAATCTGAGGTAACTCAAATCCAGGACAAATGAGATAATCCAGGAGTCTGAGATATTGCAATAAGTGTGTTTCTGTTTATTTGTTTAACTTTCTTTTTTATGGTACTTCTGATTGGATTAACTTTTAAATAAATCAAAAGCTGAAATTCCAAGAGTCACATTTGAAGAATGTTAATGCAAATGGCAGAGTAGAAGGATATGTGCTCATCTGCAAGAACTCCAAAACTGCAACTCTCTGCTGAACAGCCATCACTGGGGAATGTTGGATCTCACCAATAAAAGATACCCCATGTCCAAGGGCAAAGGAGGAGTCCCAGCAAGATGGTAGGAGGAGTGAAATCAAGTTTAGAATCAAATCCCTTACCCACCAGAGATGCTCAGAGGGCTCAAACAAACCTTGTGTGCACCAGGACCCAGACACCCCACAGATATTGAGCCAGAACTGTGTTTGAGTGTCTCCTGTGAAGGTGCAGGTCAGCAGGGGCTTACCGCAGGGACAGGGGCTCTAGGTGCAGCAGACCTGGGTATGGCATAAACCCTCTTGGAGGAGTTCACCATTAACCCCACCATAGAGCTACCAGAACTTACACAGGACTGGGGAAACAGACTCTTGGAGGGCATAAACAAAATCTTGTGTGCACTAGGACCCAGGAGAAAAGAGCAGTGACCCCACAAGAGACTGACCCAGACTTGCCTGTGAGTGTCCAGAAGTCCCCACTGGAGGCATGGGTCAGGGTTGGCCTGCTGCAGGGTCGGGAACACTGAGTGCAGCAGTGCATGCATGGGACCTTTTGAAGGAGGTCACTATTATTGTCATTGCCTCCACCATAATTTGGCCTCAGATCAAACAACAGGGAGGGAAGACAACCCTGCCCATCAACAGAAAATTGGATTAAAGAGCATGGCCCCACCCATCAGAATAAGACCAGAAGAGTTTCCCCCTCGATCAGTCTCCCATCAGGAAGCTTCCCGTAGGCTCTTATCCTTCTCCATCAGAGGGCAGACAGAATGAAAACCGCAATAACAGAAAACAAACCAAACTGATCACATGGACCACAGCCTTGTCTAACTCAATGAAATTATGAGCCAGGTCGTGTAGGGCCACCCAAGATGGACCAGTGATTGTGGAGAGTTCTGAAAAAACATGGTCCACTGGAGAAGGGAATGGCAAACCACTTCAGTATTCTTGCCTTGAGAGCCCCATGAACAGTATGAAAAGACAAAAAGATAAGACACTGAAAGATGAACTCCCCAGGTCTGTAGGTGCTCGATACGCTATGGGAGATCAGTGGAGAAATAACTCCAAAAAGAATGAAGAGACAGTGTCAAAGCAAAACAACACCCAGTTGTGGATGTAACTGGTGATGGAAGTAAAGCCCAATGCTGTAAAGAGTAATATTGCATAGGTGCTGCTGCTGCTAAGTCACTTCAGTTGTGTCTGACTCTGTGCCACCCCATAGATGGCAGGCCACCAGGCTCCCCCATCCCTGGGATTCTCCAGGCAAGAACACTGGAGTGGGTTGCCATTTCCTTCTCCAATGCATGACAGTGAAAACTGAAAGTGAAGTCACTCAGTCATGAGTGACCCCATGGACTGCAGCCTTCCAGGCTCCTCTGTCCATGGGAATTTCCAGGTGAGAGTACTGGAGTGGGTTGCCATTGCGTTCTCTGAATATTACACAGGAACCTGGAATATCAGGTCCATGAATCAAAGCAAGTTAGATGTGGTCAAACCAGTGATGGCAAGAGTGAACACTGACATTTTAAGAATCAGTGAATTAATATGGATTGGGATGGGTGAATTTAAATCAGATGACCATTATATCTACTACTGTGGACAGGAATCCCTTAGAAGAAATGGAGTAGCCATCATAGTCAACAAGAGTCTGAAATGCAGTACTTGAATGTAATCTCAAAAATGACAGAATGATCTCTGTTCGTTTCCAAGGCAAACCATTCAATATCACAGTGATCCAAGCCTATGCTCCAACCAGTAATGCTGAAGAAGCTGAAGTTGAATGGTTCTATGAAGACCTACAACACCTTCTAGGACTAACACCCTAAAAAAAGATGTCCTTTTCATTATAGGGGACTGGAATGCAAAAGTAGGAAATTAAGAGCTTCCTGGAGTAACAGGCAAGTTTGGCCTTGGAGTACAAAATTAAGCAGGTCAACAGCTAACAGAGTTGTGTCAAGAGAATGCACTGATCATAGTAAACACCCTCTTCCAACAACACAAGATAAGACGTTACACATGGATATCACCAGGTGGTCAATACCAAAATCAGATTGATTATATGATTTGCAGCAAAAATGGAGAACCTCTATACAGGCAGCAAAAGCAAGACCAGGAGCTGACTGTGGCTCAGATCATGAACTCCTTATTGCCAAATTCAGATTTAAATTGAGGAAAGTAGGAAAAACCACTAGATCATTCAGGTATGACCTAAATCAAATCCCTTAAGATTATACAGTAGAAGTGACAAATAGATTCAAGGGATTAGAACTAATAGACAGAGTGCCTGAAGAACTATGGACTGATGTTCATGACATTGTACAAGAGGCAGGGATCAAGACCATCCACAAGAAGAAGAAATGCCAAAAGGCAAAATGGTTGTCTGAGGAGGCCTTACAAATAGCTGAGAAAAGAAGAGAAGCTAAAGGCAAAGGAGAAAAGGAAAGATACACCCATTTGAATACAGAGTTCCAAAGAATAGCAAGGAGAGATAAGAAAGTCTTCCTCAGGGATCAACGCAAAGAAACAGAGGAAAACAATAGAATGGAAAAGACTAGCGATCTCTTCAAGAATATTAGAGACACCAAGGGAACATTTCATGCAAACATGGGCTCAATAAATGACAGAAATGGTACGGACCTAATAGAAGCAGAAGATATTAAGAAAAGGTGGCAAGAATGCACAGAAGATCTATACAAATAAGATCTTCATGACCCAGATAACCATGACGGTGTGATCACTCATCTAGACCCAGATATTCTGGAGTACAAAGTCAAGTGGGCCTTAGGAAGCATCACTATGAACAAAGCTAGTAGAGGTAATGGAATTCCAGTTGAGCTATTTCAAATCCTAAAAGATGATGCTGTGAAAGTGTTGCACTGAATATGCCAGCAAATTTGGAAAACTCAGCAGTGGCCACAGGACTGGAAAAGATCAGTCTTCATTGCAATCCCAAAGACTGGCAATGTCAAAGAATGTTCAAACTGCTGCACAATTGCACTCATCTCACACACTAGCAAAGTAATGCTTAAAATACCCCAAGCCAGGCTTCAGCAATACGTGAACCATGAACTTCCAGATGTTCAAGCTGGTTGTAGAAAAGTCAGAGGAACCAGAAATCAAATTGGATCAAATCTGTTGGATCATCAAAAAAGCAAGAGTTCCATAAAAACATCTACTTCTGCTTTATTGACTATGCCAAAGCCTTTGACTATGTGGATCACAGCAAACTGTAGAAAAGTCATAAAGAGATGTGAATACCAGACCACCTTACTGCCTCCTTACTATGCAGGTCAAGAAGCAGCAGTTAGAACTGGACATGGAACAACAGACTTGTTCCAAATTGGGAAAGGAGTATGTCAAGGCTGTATATTGTCACTCTGCTTATTCAACTTATATGCAGAGTATATCATGCAAAATGCCAGTCTGGATGAAGCATAAGCTGGAATCTGAAAACTAAGATCATGGCATCCAGTCCCATCACTTCATGGTAAATAGATGGGTAATCAGTGGAAACTGTGACAGACTTTATTTTGGGGGGCCCAAAATCACTGCAGATGGTTATTGCAACACTGAAACTAAAAGATGATTACTTCTTGGAAGAAAAGCGATGGTCAATGTGGACAGCACATTAAAAAGCAGAGACATTACCAACAAAGGTCCTTGTAGTCAAAACTACAGTTTTTCCAGTAGTCATGTATGGATGTGAGAGTTGGACTATAAAGAAAGCTGAGCGCTGAAGAATTGAAGCTTTTGAACTATGGTATTGGAGAAGACTCTTGAGAGTTTCTTGAACTGCAAGGAGATCCAATCAGTCCATCCTAAAGGAAATCAGTCCTGAATATTCATTGGAAGGACTGATGCTGAAGCTGAAATGCCAATACTTTGGCCACCTGATGCAAAGAACAGACTCATTTTAAAAGACTCATTTGCTGGGAAAGATTGAAGGCAGGAGGTGAAGGGAACGATGGAGGATGAGATGGTTGGATGGCATCACTGACTTGATAGACATGAGTTTGAGTAAGCTCCGGAAGTTGGTGATTGACAGGGAAGCCTGGAGTGCTGCAGTCCATGGGCTCACAAATAGTCAGACAGGACTGAGTGACTGAATTGATCTGAACTGAATGCAGTAGAGGAGAGGAGATTGGTAAAATAATCAAATGAGGGATATAGTCATATCCTATTTCTTACCTGTTTCTAAGTCAGTCAGCCAAATTTAGGAAAATCGATTGGCCTTCCATATACTCCACCTTTAGTTCCGTATTGAAATTTATAGCCAGTGCTTTGGTTAATTATGTCAATTTAATTGTTTAATGTTACTGTTATTAAGATTGTTTTCATTTTTGTCCATTTACTCACTAAAATTTCTGAAATGAAAAAGATTAACAAAATGCAATCCATTTCCTTCATTTCTTTAAATGTAATGACTTTCCTTACTCAAAATAAACTAAATAAATATGCTGTAAGAAGTGGTACTATAATTTCAGACAAGGACACATTCACCAATTTTCCTAATACAGCAATTTCTAGTTAAAGAATATCACATAGAATTAGTATGAATTTTGTACTATGTCTGGACTAACCCAAAACATTTTGCTCATGTACATATGACAAGTAACAAGAATAAAAGTTGACTTGTTTTCTACTTGTTAAAATTCTTCTTTCTGTTACCAATACATCTTTGTTTTTTCCACATAGTTTAAAGAGGTTTTTAGCTTTTATCTCACCTTGAAAGATAAAATTTCATAAAGATTTAATTTCATAACTTGTTTTTCAAGCACATGTCAGGTGCAAGATGCCTGTAAGCCGCACACACAATGAAGAAAAATGGTAAGGAGAATGTAGCTTCCAAAGAATGACTGCCTTGCATCTTTTTACATTCCGCTACTCAGCCCCTGCTTTATTTCTGCTGCTGCTGCCAAGTCACTTCAGTCATGTCCGACTCTGTGCAATCCCATATATGGCAGCCCACCATGCTCCCCCGTCCCTGGGATTCTCCAGGCAAGAACATTGGAGTGGGTTGCCATTTCCTTCTCCAATGCATGAATGTGAAAAGTGAAAGGGAAGTTGCTCAGTCGTGTCCGACTCTTAGCAACCCCATGAACTGCAGCCTACCAGGCTCCTCCATCCATGGGATTTTCCAGGCAAGAATACTGGAGTGGGGTGCCATTGTCTAAATGATCTCAAATCCCTTTGATGCGTAAAAGTTCTTTGACATACAAAATAATAGGCAGTGTTGTTAAATAATTGCACATTTGATGTACATAATCTTTCTGGGAATTATAGAATTATATTAAAAGATTATAACCAATACAGTGTTAAAATACTTGTAACCCAAAAGAATATTTTAAGATTCAGATAAGAAGCTGCTGCTGCTGCTGCTAATAAGTCGCTTCATTCATGTCCGACTCTGTGCGACCCCATAGATGGCAGCCCACTAGGCTCCTCTGTCCCTGGGATTCTCCAGGCAAGAACATTGGAGTGGGTTGCCATTTCCTTCTCCAATGCATGAAAGTGAAAAGTGAAAGTGAACTCTCTCAGTCATGCCCAACTCTTAGCAACCCCATGGACTGCAGCCTGCCAGGCTTCTCCATCCATGGGATTTTCCAGGCAAGAGTACTGGATGGGGTGCCATTGCCTTCGCCACAGATAAGAAGCATTAGTTATTAATTTCTGCAATCTCAGGATGGTACAATGTCAGACAAAGCCCATACACGGCAGTGTATGTAACTTATTAACTGTTTCAGACATGGATATTAAAATAATAATCATTTATCCTCACACTTAGAAGTCTGTTAGTCAGTTGCAATAGTGAGAGCTATGTTCAACTTCAGACTCTGAGATCTGGGTTGTGGACTTCAAACACAAGGCTTCAAGCAAGTTACAGTTCAGGTCAGCTCCATGTGTCTCTCATTCTCTGAACCACTGACTCTCAGAGACATGGTTTCGTGTGAGTCCAGTGATGAAAGGCGAGCAGTTATCTGAAGTAAACCTGACTGTAAAGGTACATATTCAGTATCTATAATATTCATTGCTTTCCCAAGTCAATTAAAGGAAAAGCCCAAACCAAATCTGTGGGGCAGGAAAGCAAATGGTACTTACCATGAATCCATTCATCGCAAAATTATGGATCTGTAACGGGGATGTGAAGAATTGGGACGAATGACCCAATTTATCACATTTCCTTTTTATAGTTGTACTGCAAGTTCAGCTTGCCAGTGACAGGATTGATATTTTTCACAGAATAACTAGACTTTTATTTGATATATAGCTCAGTTGCCGTACTACTGAAGTTGTAACAAAAGTGCTGCACTAAGGCATTATTTGTGCAACCATTTACCAAATCAATATTTTTTTACCAAAAGCTATGAACATACTTTCACATCTGCTTTTAATAATTCAACTTCTTGAAATTTATCTTGAAACAGAAGTTTTTGAAATTGAAAAGGACTTTATGCAAGAAAATTATAATTGTCATATTTATAAGAATGTGTGTATGCATGTTCAGTCATGTCTGACTCTTCACAGCTCTTTGGACTGTAGCTCACCAGGCTCTTCTGCACATGGGAGTTTTTAGGCAAGAATACTGGAGTGGGTTTACATTTCTTCCTCCGGAGGATCTTCCCCACCCAGGGATGGAACCTGAGTCTCCTGCATTGCAGTGGGATTCTTTATTATCTGAGCCACCAGTGGTAATAGTTAAAAAACAATACAGAGAAGCAAACAATAGAGAAACAAAATGAAAAAATAATTTTCATGTTCAATCAATGAAGCAGTTTACCATAATTAAACTGATGATTATAAATACATAGTGGAAATAATACATTTTAGTACATAATTCTAATATATTTATCATCAAATTGCATGTATTATACTAAAAATTACACTGACTCAAGAAATTCAGAAGTAGAATTGATATTGCTGTCATCTCTGTAAATCCTCAGAAGACTTTCTTTACCAGTCTGTTCACTAGGTCATGGGGAAGAAAACTAGACTAATTGTATTATTCTTTGAAATTCTAGTCTCTTTGGGCTTAAAATTTTGTGAAGAAGTTCCATTTGTATACAGGACTGCAGTCTAAATTACTTACCAGATATATTAAACACCTTTTGGGGAGCAAAGGAGCTTCTTAATAGCATCTTTCATGTCCTTATTTCTCAAGCTATATATAATGGGATTGAAAAAGGGAGCAAGCACAGAGAATGTCAGCGCAATGGTGGTGTCCCAGAATGGTGTAGCAAAGAATTTAAGATACATGAGAGCCACACTGCCAAAAAACAGCATGAAGATGGAAATGTGTGCTGCACACGTAGAAAAGGCCTTTTTACAACCCTCAGCTGAAGGGATAATTCTGATGTAAGAGAGAGAAATAATCAAACCTGTTATTAGAATAGCAAGAGCATGAATCACTTCTTGCACCAAGATCACGGAGGTATTTGTGCAGTCTAAATTTAATAAAAGTGTGAAATCACAGAGCAGAAGATCTGATGGGTTTAGTTGGAACCACAGAAAGGTAGGGTAAAAATCCACATAATCTCAGGTAAAAGGATGAGGAAACCAAATATACAAGAGCCTGCAGAGAGCTGAGCACGTAGTCGGGGAGTCATGATGGTTAGGTAATGGAGTGGGCTGAGGTGGCAACATACCTGTCAATGGCCATGACAGTCAGCAAGGCTCCTGCAGTGTTTCCAAATGGATGGAAGAAGTACATCTGCAAGAGGCAGCCAATGAGAGATGGCCTTTTGACTGCTGGTCAGATTGGAGAGAATCTTAGGAATAGCAGCTGTGGTATACCACATCTCAAGAAATGTGAAGATATTGATGGGATTATACATGGGATTGTGGAGACAGGTATCCAGTCTTACAGCAAAGATCAATAGGTTCCCAACTATAATAAAAGTGTAGATTAAGAGTAGAGGAACAAAGTATAGGAGGCCATGATCTTGGAATCAGGGGAACCCAGTGAAGATAAATTCAGTCACTGCTGATAGATTTCCATCTTCCATGTCCCTAGAAGAGCTATCTGTGAATGAGGAAGATGGTACACCCAACTAATACAGAAGGAAATCAATGCAGTGTAAATGTAAATGGTATTTTGGTTACCTGGTATTTTTGTGTTTTGACTTTTTCCAGATTCAAAATAACTGAAAACTTGTCTATATCATTAATCTTTTTATTTGAGAGATAATACAAAATGATGATTAGTAACATGGGTTCAAATCAGACATTCTGAGTCTGAATTCTCATTCTGCCACTTGAGCAAATAAGCAAGTTATATAATCTCTCTCTGAACCTCAGAATCTTCTGGGAAAAATATCAGTGCAAAATTATGAGTATTGAAAGAATTAATGTATCAGAGTATTAATATCACTCAATATTTATTAGTAATTTCCTACCTTGAAAAGCTTTCTGAAAGAATATTAACAATATCTCATTTAGATCTTTTCACTCCTCAATTATTTGCTATATGACTGCTTTCTCTCTCCTATACAGAAGCCATTCTGTCCCATGTATCACTGATATGTTAACTGCAAAACAATGGAAAAGTTTCAGTCTTTATAACTTCACTTTGGCATTAGAAACTACTGATTACTACTACTTGAACACTGTCTCCCTCGGCTCTCATGAAACCACCTTCTCCAGGTTTACCTTCTTTCTGAATAGAAGCTTCCTCTCAGGTGTTTTGTTATAAAACTTTCTTATTTTATGTGTTATAAACTCACCTTCTTGACCCATTCCCTAAAAGACTGTGTGTTCCAGTTTCCTATTGTGGTCCCTAAAATCATGTCCTGCCTTATTATTGATGAACGCACGCCCTCCACAGTTTTTCAGTTCTTTCGAGTCTGTATCACCAGCAGAGGTATGTTTCCTGAACTTTAAATCTGCACATGCAGTCTACCCCATCTGCCACTCTCTCATGCTGCACTGTCACAGTTTTCAGAGTTCACCCTGATTTCTCCTGGATCTTTGCTTTTGTGAATGTTAACCCTCTTCCTAGAAGACCTGCTTACTCTTCTTCACTTAACTAACTCCTAGACTTTCCTCAAGTTTCAGCACAGGCATTGATCCCTATCAGAAGCCCTACAAGAGTTACTGTGGTTTCCTCTCCCTCCCTACGTTTACACGCGCGCACACACACACGTTTATTCTCATATATATCCTACAGAGGGTTTCTACCATCATCCTTACTATGTTTTTATTATAACTTGTTATTTAACTTCACGAGATTGTGAACTTCTATTAGAGCAGGATCAACATTTTGTGTTTCATAACCCTAGCATGCATTGATCGCTTGAAAATAATGGCCATTTTTTAACGAATAAGTTTGGATTAGGCTTAGAAAAATATTGTTGCTGTTTTTCAGTTGCTATGTCATGTCAAAATCTTTGCAACCCCATGGACTGCAGCACACCAGGCTTCCATGTCCACTACCTTCCAGAGTTTACTCAAATTCATGCCCCTTTCTCCTCCTGCCCTCAATCTTTCCCAGCATCATATTAAAGCTAGAAAAATCTAGAAATAAGACTGGTAGGAAGGAAACTTGTAAGTATTTATGTCTTGGACAGTCGTAAAGTCTGAATAATAGATATTATTTCTGATTTTAAGCATGAAAAGCCCAGAACCCCAAAGATGGAGCTTTCACATAAATTCTATTCCAATGCCAAAATTTAAGGCTGCCCAAGTCTTCATTATTTGAATCTTTAGAGTGTGTGTCATGCCGAACATAAAAAATGAATAGTTTCTACCCAAACCTCAGTGACCCTCAACTCACCTCTGCCAGATACAGTAGGGGTCTTCCTTTTTCCTGGGTCTCTGCATTTTTAAATGTTCTTTCAACTTCTCTGGAAGGGATTATTATAAAGATCTGAAGAAAAATACTAAAGGGGAAATGAGTTCCACAGGCACTCTTTCTTTTTCCCAGGGATCAGTATCAGAATGTGATTGTACTTTTTTCTCATCATATTTTCAGATCAAAAGAGAATCAGTGCTCCAAGGAAGACTTCAAGTTCTGGTGACCATTGTTACCTCTTTTCTTGTCATCATTGTGAATTAACCAGTCAGCCTCCATTTAGGTGTGGAATTGGAAGAATACCATATAAAGGTACACTCACCTTTGATTGGACCTTATCCTTTCAAAAACACTGGAGAAGGCAATGGCATCCCACTCCAGTACTCTTGTGTGGAAAATCCCATGGGTGGAGGAGCCTGGTAGGCTGCATGCAGTCCATGAGGTTGCGAAGAGTCGGACACGACTGAGCGACTTCACTTTCACTTTTCACTTTCATGCATTGGAGAAGGTAATGGCAACCCACTCCAGTGTTCTCGCCTGGAGAATCCCAGGGACCGGGGAGCCTGGTGGGCTGCCGTCTACGGGGTCGCATGGAGTCGGACACGACTGAAGTGACTTAGCAGCAGCAGCAGCAGCTTTCAAAAACACAAGAAATAGGACGATGTCAAAAGAGCCTTACTGACATGTTAATTATTGTGAACAAATTAATGAATAGAAAATAGATCAATTTTCATGAAAATATGTAAGTTAGAAGTATGCCATACTAAAGAAGATGGAAGAGTCCCAAGTTTTATCCAACAATATACACAGGGATTTCCTTCAAATTGTTTCTATTAATTCTGCTGAACTCTATAGTTCCCCCTTTTCAGCACAAAATATATTAAAGATTTGTATGTATTTCTTGTCTACTACTTCCTTCTACTCATTCTTTTTTAAATTCCCATAATTCCTTCTTACTTCATGGCTATAAAGAAATAGTTCCAGAGTAGTTAGTCCATATTTATCATACTGTGAATGCTCACAAAATTGTTTTCATGACTCAATATAAATGAGGCAAAAGCTCAGATATTTAATATTAGCTTGCAGCATATCAGTAAATACTATTGATAAATTTAGGTTAGTGTACAACTCGTATGTGTGTGCAGGCAGACAAGAGCAGGATATCATGTGATAATACAACTTATTGAAATGTTTTGGTTTTTTGGACAACATATTATTAAAGTTCAATTTTAATTATGTGGATATTCACAAAAGCTCTAATTCAAAAAAATATTTTAATGATAAATGATTCATGTAAAAAAGTGCACAAATTATAAATGCATATTTCAATAAATTTTTACTTTGTGAAAATACTTGTCTGACTCTACACAAATCAAGTATTAATTCTGTTATCACTTATGTCCATTTTGTTCATCTGTTTTTTAAGCTTCCACATGATTGTGAATTTCTCCTTTGCTAATTTTGATTCTGTCAATTTTTGTCTTATAAATTGTAAGCCTATATTTTTTTGAAACATAGATAATACAATGTATTCCATTTTAGTTAGAAACATTTATTTTGTCTGGTTTTGTTTTAAGATAACTTCTTCTATCATCTACTGTAGAAATTTTACAATTTCCTCAGGGTATTAGTCTCTTTATTCCTGGAATTTCAGTTTCATTAAAATTTCATTTCTTTAGTTTCCATGTAACCTATTTTGCAGGACATTGTATTTTTCTTCTTTAAATTTTATGATATTTTCTCAAGTCAAAACTCTAGATTAGTTTTCTAGTGTTCAATTTTTAAATTTCTTCCATTGAATATTATTACTGAACATTAATCTAGTTAGCTTTTATCACTAACAGTACCATAACAAACTAGCACATGTCATACATTAAAAGACCTTTATAATTTCTTTATAGATTTAAATTTGGAATATTTAAAATTATTTCTGTAATTCTTTCTTAGGGCAGCTTATGGTTAAATATTTGCTATTATTAACAGAATATGCCCATTTTTAATGTACATTAACCTCTCTCCAACCATCACTCCATACCTGAAAATGCAGATTCCAGTGTAGTATTCTCATAAACACACACATATCCCTAAATGCCACACACTATTACATACACAGAGGGATATAACAGTGCAGTGCTGGGGAGTGAAATGGTGACATACGTGCCTTTAAAATAAACAAACAAAATACAGAGATATTAAAAACTGATTGCTTACATTTCCAAAATCATTTTTCTCAACTAATCAAGAAGCAGAGGTGCTTCTTGTGATCTCCTGTGGTCAAGTGCACAAAAGTTTTGTGTGACATAGAATGAATCATATTTTCTGAATTTTAAGGCTTTATGAAATTTCCTGGCTAGAAATGTACTGTATTTTGCAAATTAACTTTCCTTGGTTTTCTCCATTTGGTTTGTTTAAGAACCTTTTGGAAAATATAAATTTTCTAGATTGGGGCACACAGAGGGGCTAAGAGAGTGGTGTATTCAGACAGGGCTTGGAAGATCCATGACCCACTCTGCCTCCTTATACTACCTTGCTGTATACAGCATTTCTATTTGTTTTCTTTAAAGACGTATCCTTTATAGGAAGCTAGTAGATGAAAAAATGTAAAAGTATCCTAGGGCTCATGATCAGTGAACAAAGATTAGAAAAACACAGCCAAATCATGTTATACTCTGATCAAAAAAATCATCCATCCAAAGCACCAACAAAATATGGTGAACTCATTGCCTTAGGGTGCAAAGACTGTCTCCCAAATGGTGATAAAGGAAGAAGGAAAAGTCTATTTGCTTTGTTTTTAAGATATAAAGCAAATACAGTGAAGCCCAGCACTGTAGTTATGGCTTGTTCTCCTTAGGTTACAAAGGAAATAAGCCACAAAGACCAGTATAGCATAGCACTGGGTCCAGGCAGCTGTAACTGAATATGCTCATGATAGCAACATTAATGTTTCAGATTGGTCAGTTGACTGAAAGTCTCATTAATTTTGTAATAACTGATATAGTTCCAGGAGTAAAAGTATTGATAATTCCGACACACAGTCAGTACAAAGCACTATATCAAGATTTGCTTTTAGAATTATATGTGAATATAATTTCCCTTTACATCACAGATATATGTTTCAGGATTTGACTCATCAAAAAACATCTTTCTGGGGAAGAAGAGTGGCATTTTGAAGGTGTCAGATGGGCAGATGAATGGCTTGACCACTAATGGCTGTTTTGTTATGCATCCACATAATGGGTTCACAGAAGATTCTAGCACTGAAATATGGAGGGAATTATCAAAGTGTTGAAATGCACTCAGCTTTGTATAATACCAAATTAGCTCAGCAGAGAGGAAAAATGGTGGAAATTGAAATCAGTAAGCTATAAGCTGTCTTGTTAATTCAACTCTGCAGTATAACATCGTTGTGGCATACTCCAGAAGGCCTATTCTGCCTCCTGTAGTGAAAAATTCAGTTTTAAGACAGAAAATCAATTCAGTGTTACCTCAGAACCCTATCGGATTCAAAACACTAGCATTTCCTAGTATGAAGAGGAAAGACATCAATGAAAACAGCCATGGGTATTTCTAAACTGTAGCCATGTGTGTTGTTACCATAATGGGAGAAACAGAAAAACATGATGGAAAAGATTATAAATGTCCCATGTGTAAGTCTGTTGGTTCCTACATCCTTCTGTGACTTGGATTTGAAGCTAGATTTTGTGTGGATCCTGGTCCTCCAACTTACGTATGTAGCACCTGTGGTTATGGGAGTTCAGAAAAAATAATCCTCCAATGGGCCCCAGATCCCACTTCTTCATGGTTCTCATGTTTCTCATGCAGCCTGGCCCTTTTGTGTCCATTGGTTGGTTGGAGAACAAGGCTACATTAGCATTATTGCTCAAGGACCTTTAACAGGCAGTTTTCCAATATGATAGGTTTCCAATCTGTTATCTACATCACATTTTCTTTGACTCTAGCTATTGGCATCAAGAAGAATAATTTGTAAAACTTTATAATAGATGGCAGCAATTTCCAAGCAAAAATATGAGAAACTTAGCAAAGAATTTTTGAAAGTACCAGACTTCTGAATTCTGAGTTTTGACAATCTATTTTGACAAGAAAAGGCAAAATTAAGTTGATAAAGTTAACTTGATGCCTTAATTTTAGTATTTTTTAATTGTACATCCTTAATGTTGAAAAATTGCTTTGTTTAAGTGAGGCTGCTACTGGTTCAAGCTAATTGGTTTGCAGTTTATGGTAAACATTGTAAAATATGTATATTAACTTTTTTCCTATTAATATTTATATGTATTATGGAAGATGCCTTCGAAATTTCTAGATAGAGTAGCATAACAATGGTGTCATATCCTGGGCACATTCACAAATAGTGGTTTAGTGAACACAGTTCAAGGATTTGTCATGCTAGGAAGAAGGATTAGAGAGCTTCTCTCCTCACCTCCATCAAATAATGGTATTTAGTAGATTAGAATACATTATGAAGCCAAATTTGTATTAACTACCATTGTGCATAACGTGTTTGTTTTTAATCATTGAAAATAATCAGGAAATATTTTTCCTTGATATTTCTACTAAATTTCTACTAAAATAGAAATTTAAAGTTAAGAAATATTTTATACGCCCCTTTGAATATGCAATTATCTAATTTTCTTCCATGAAAACTGTTTTTAGAATCAGCAGCATTTGGCAAATTTATTTTTTCAGACATAATCTACATTTCATCTGTTCACTGTTTTTAGGAATAAAATTATTTCTATAAGAAAAGCATAAATTTACAAAAAAGGAGAGTGACAATTTGCTTTTAAAAAGGAAATGCTTCATTAATTAGCCTATATTTGTCCTTATCCAGGTGATAGGAAATCTAGATAAAAAGGATCGAATGACAACAGTGCCTTCTTTGGTTAACCTAGCAGACTAGCTTTAACTGTGGGCTTGAATCCTGAAGAGAGTTGTCATGGTAACTCAAGTAAATGGTGGCAAACGGGCATCAGTGGCAGCAGTGTGGAAGGACAGACTTCCACAGTCTGTTTGTTCTCTAATGTCAATGAGTTCATTGCTTTCAGAGCAAGAAAAATTTCTTCTCCCTGCTCTTTTATAAAATGTGTCTTTTCTTAAATTCCTCTATTCACAGAGTATATAGTATTCTCGGAAAATCTGAGAAAGTCAATTACTTTTTAAAAAAATAATTTTGTTTATATACTGTTCTGGGACTTCATTGATGAGTGGACTTTTCTCTAGTTTCAGTGAGATGGGGCTACACTCTAGTTGCAATATGTGGGCTTCTCATTGCTTCCCTTGCTTCAGAACATGAAATCTAGAGCAAGCAGGCTTCAATAGTTGCAGTGCGTGTGACTCTACAATTCTATGATTCCACACTCTAGTTTTCTTATGGACATGTCTAACAATATTGAGAATTTAGTCTTACTAAATATATATGCTTATTGTAATAAACAAGTTATAACTAAAAATCACAGTGTAATTTACTTCTGAAAGTACTATTTTTGCTTTTTTCTTAGCTATGTGCTTCTGGACAAACCTAAGCAGGTAATGGGAATACCAGACCACCTAACCTGCCTACTGAGAAATCTGTATGCAGGTCAGAAGCAAGCTAGAGCTGGACATGAAACAACAGACTGGTTCCAAATCAGGAAAGGAGCACGTCAAGGCTGTATATTGCCACCCTGCTTATTTAACTTATATGCAGAGTACATCATGTGAAATGCCAGATTGGATGAAGCACAAGCTAGAATCAAGATTGCTGGGAGAAGTATCTATAACCTCAGATATGCAGATGACACCAACGTTATGGCAGAAAGTAAAAAAGATTTAAAGAGCCTCTTGATGAAACTGAAAGAGGGGAGTGAAAAAGTTGGCTTAAAACTCAACATCCAGAAAACTAAGATCATGGCATCAGGTCCCATCACTTCATTGCAAATAGATGGGGAAACAATGGAAACAGTTACAGACTTTATTTTTTGGGCTCCAAAATCATTGCAGATGATGACTGCAGCCATGAAATTAAAAAGATGCTTGCTCCCTGGAAGAAAACTATGACCAACCTAGACAGCATATTAAAAAGCAGAGACATTACTTTACCAACAAAGGTCTGTCATGTTTTTGCCAGTAGTCATGTATGGATGTGAGAGTTGGACTATAAAGAAAGCTGAGTGCCAAAGAATTGATGCTTTTGAACTGTGGTGTTGGAGAAGACTCTTGAGAGTCCCTTGGACTGCAAGGAGATCCAATCAGTCCATCCTAAAGGGAATCAGTCCTGAATATTCATTGGAAGGACTGATGTTGAAGCTGAAACTCCAATAGTTTGGCCATCTGATGCAAAGAACTGACCCACTGGAAAAAACTCTGATGCTGGGAAAGATTGAAGACAAGAGGAGAAGGGGAAGACAGAGGATGAGATGGTTGGATAGCATCAGTGATGCAATGGACTTGAGTTTGAGTAGGCTCTGGGAGTTGGTGATGAACAAAGAAGACTATCATGCTGCAGTCCATAAGGTCGCAAAGAGTCAGACACAACTGAGTGACTGAACTGAACTGAACTGAATCAAGTAATACATAATTCATAATTATATAGAAAATATGCCAAAGGTCTATTTCCTGAATAAAGACATAATGCCTTGAAGCACTTGGCCAGCTTCTGAAGTGTAATTCTAACCTTCTAAAGTGGTGAGAAATTTTTCCTTTACTTGTAACTTTTCAGAAGGAAATCTTTAAGCTCCATAATAAAATTCTTGATGAAATACCCATCAAATTTCATAGCGATGGCAGAACATAAATGTGTTTTCCCAATAAAATAATAATAAAATAAAATAATCAGGATAGCAGACAGATGGCTCAATGTGACAAAAATTAGAGAGAGAATAATTTCATATTTTAATCTGTTAGAGAAATATTAAGAGTGAAAGGCAATCTGTGGCTCAGAGTTAACCTCCAGATGTGTTCAACACTCTTTGAATACAGAAGAGTTTTCTAATTGCATCCTTCATGTCCTTTTTTCTCAGACTATAGATGATAGGACTGAAGATTGGGGGAAGAAGAGTAAACATCAGTGCAACAGCTGTGTCCAAAACAGGTGAATAAGGGGTATTGAAACACAAGTACATGAGGGACACACTGTCAAAAAATATCAGGAAAACTGTGATACGGCCTGCATAGGTACCAAAAGCCTTCTGTTGACTTTCAGCAGAAGAAATTTTCAGGATCATGGTGACAACTCTTATATAGGACAGGGCAATGATTAAGACAGTAATGGTGATGGCCGCAGCAAGGACCACATCCTCAATCAGAATCATGGATGTGTCTGTGCAGGCCAGGCTCAGAACTGGGACAAAGTCACAGAAGATTTGATGGACTTTACTGGGACCACAGAAAGGCTATGTTGAAATCATTACAATCTGAGGAAGCAGGATGAGGAAGCCAAAGATGCAGGAACCTGCAGAAAGCTGAGCACAAAGACGGGTAGTCATGATCATTTGATAGCGAAGAGGGTTGCAGATTGCAACATATCTGTCAATGCCTATGGTGTTAGCAAGATTTCCTCTGAATTTCTTGGTAAATGGAAGAAATATATTTGCAAGAGGCAGCCATTAATAGAGAACATCTTTTATTTCACTGATGAGATTGTAGAGCATCTTGGGAATGATGGCTGTGGTACACCAGATTCCAGAAAGGGAAAGATACTGATGAAATTATACATGGGATTGTGGAGCTGGGTATCCAGCCTTACTGCAAAAAGATCAATAGATTTCCAATGACAGTAAAAATATAGATGAAAAGTAAAGGAAAGAAGTACAGAAGACTACCTTCCTGGATCTGAGGAAAGCAAGTGATGACAAATTCAGTCACTGCTAATAGGTTTCCACATCTCCATATCCCCAGTAGAACTACCTGTGAATAAAGGAAAGGGTACACACCAGCTCAAGGAGATCAAACCAGTCAGTCCTAAGGGAAATCAACCCTGAAGGACTGATGCTGAAGCTGAAGCTTCAATACTTTGGCCACCTGATGCAAAGAGTTGACTCATTGGAAAAGACCCTGATGCTAGGAAAGACTGAAGGCCAGAGAAGGGGACTACAGAGGATGAGATGGTTGGATGGCATCACCAACTCAATGAACATGAGTTTGAACAAACTCTGGGAGATGGTGAAGGACAGGAAGCCTGGCATGCTGCAGTCCATGGGGTCGCAAAGACTTGGACACAATTTAGTGACTGAACAGTGAACAACATACCAGCTCACAAGGAAGAATATTTAGTGTATTGATAAATAACTTGAATGAATAAGAAGAAATAACTTGAAAGTTTTATGTTTTTTCCCTAACTTTATAAAAAGTGACCAACATTCTATATTTTTTTTCACTTACTCCACCAGAGTCACTATTGCAGAAATAGATTTTCCCAAATGTTTTTAGTGGTTTAAAAAAAAAAAAACAGTTAAAAGTATTTTTAGCTTAACTTCTAATATAAGTGTTTGTATTTAAAAGTTATGCACAGGGACTTCCCTGGTGGTCAGGTAGAAAAGACTTCACCTTCCAATACAGGGGCTGTGTGTTCTACCCTGGTTGAGGCACTAGGATCCCACATGCCTCTTAGCCAAAACATAAAACAGAAACAATGTTTTAATGAATTCAATAAAGACTTTAAAATGTAAAACAAAAACTATGTGCATGTACTATATTATGACGGACAGGGCACGGCAAACAACTCCAGCATTCTTGCCTGGGGAATCTCATGGACAGAGAAGCCTGGGGAGCTACATACAGCCTACAGGGTCTCAAAGATTCATACATGACAGAGTGACTAACACACACACATGCACACATTATCTAACAATACATAATATCTTAAAGTAAGAAGCATGAGTAAAAATAAACATAACAGAAGTACTATTATTTTCTTTTTCCACCCTTGGGCCATCTTGCACATTTCTCTTTGGAGATCTCTGTTCTAGGGCATGTAGACCTGGAGTCTACATTGAAATCTCAGTTAAATTTGTTATTATCTATGTGTCTTTTGGGAAATTGCTTGATCTGTCTGTCTCAAATATTCATCTGCAAAATGAGATTAATGATAGTACCCTTTCATAGGTATACTTAGGATTAAGTTAATGACTACAAAAGACTTAAAACATGCTTAACAGGCAGCTTAGTGAAAGGGTTCAGTTAGTTCAGTCGCTCAGCCGTGTCCAACTTTTTGCGACCCCATGAATCGCAGCACGCCAGACCTCCCTGTCCATCACCAACTCCCGGAGTTCACCCAGACTCACGTCCATCGAGTCAGTGATGCTATCTAGACATCTCATCCTCTGTCGTCCCCTTCTCCTCCTGCCCTCAATCCCTCCCAGCATCAGAGTCTTTTCCAATGAGTCAACTCTTCCTATGAGGTGGCCAAAGTACTGGAGTTTCAGCTTTAGCACCATTCCTTCCAAAAAAATCACAGGGTTGATCTCCTTCAGAAAGGACTGGTTGGATCTCCTTGCAGTTCAAGGGACTCTCAAGAGTCTTCTACAATACCACAGTTCAAAAGCATCAATTCTTCAGTGCTCAGCCTTCTTCACAGTCCAACTCTCACATCCACACATGACCACAGGAAAAACCATAGCCTTGACTAGACGAACCTTTATTGGCAAAGTAATGTCTCTGCTTTTGAATATACTATCTAGGTTGATCATAACTTTCCTTCCAACGAGTCAGTGTCTTTTAATTTTATGGCTGCAGTCACCATCTGCAGTGATTTTGGAGCCCAGAAAAATAAAGTCTGACACTCTTTCCACTGTTTACCCATCTATTTCCCATGAAGTGATGGGACCAGATGCCATGATCTTCGTTTTCTGAATGTTAAGCTTTAAGCCAACTTTTTCACTCTCCACTTTCACTTTCATCAAGAGGCTTTTTAGTTCCTCTTCACTTTCTGCCATAAGGGTGGTGTCATCTGCATATCTGAGGTTATTGAGATTTCTCTCAGCAATCTTGATTCCAGCTTGTGTTTCTTCCAGTCCAGCGTTTCTCCTGAGGTACTCTGCATATAAGTTAAATAAGCAGGGTGACAATATACAGCCTTGATGTACTCCTTTTCCTATTTGGAACCAGTCTGTTGTTCCATATCCAGTTCTAACTGTTGCTTCCTGACCTGCATACAAATTTCTCAAGAGGCAGATCAGGTGGTCTGGTATTCCCATCTCTTTCAGAATTTTCCACAGTTTATTGTGATCACACAGTCAAAGGCTTTGGCATAGTCAATAAAGCAGAAATAGATGTTTTTCTGGAACTCTCTTGCTTTTTCCCAGATCCAGTGGATGTTGGCAATTTGATCTCTGGTACCTCTGCCTTTTCTAAAGCCAGCTAGAACATCAGGAAGTTCACAGTTCACATATTGCTGAAGCCTGGCTTGGAGAATTTTGAGCATTACTTTATTAGTGTGTGAGATGAGTGCAATCGTGTGGTAGTTTGAGCATTCTTTGGCATTGCCTTTCTTTGGGATTGGAAGGAAAACTGACCTTTTCCAGTCCTGTGGCCACTGCTGAGTTTTCCAAATTTGCTGGCATATTGAGTGCAGCACTTTCACAGCATCATCTTTCAGGATTTGGAACAGCTCAACTGGAATTCCATCACCTCCACTGGCTTTGTTTGTAGTGATGCTTTCTAAGGCCCACTTGACTTCACATTCCAGGCTGTCTGGCTCTAGGTCAGTGATCACACCACCGTGATTATCTGGGTCATGAAGATCTTTTTTGTACAGTTCTTCTGTGTATTCTTGCCATCTCTTCTTAATATCTTCTGCTTCTGTTAGGTACACACCATTTCTGTCCTTTATCAAGCCCATCTTTTCATGAAATGTTCCCTTGGTATCTCTAATTTTCTTGAAGAGATCTCAAGTCTTTCCCATTCTGTTGTTTTCCTCTATTTCTTTGCATTGATTGCTGAAGAAGGCTTTCTTATCCCTTCTTGCTATTCTTTGGAACTCTGCATTCAGATGTTTATATCTTTCCTTTTCTCCTTTGCTTTTTGCTTCTCTTCTTTTCACAGCTATTTGTAAGGCCTCCCCAGACAGCCATTTTGCTTTTCTGCATTTCTTTTCCATGGGGATGGTCTTGATCCCTGTCTCCTGTACAATGTCACGACCTCATTTCATAGTTCATCAGGCACTCTATCTATCAGATCTAGGCCCTTAAATCTATTTCTCACTTCCACTGTATAATCATAAGGGATCTGATTTAGGTCATACCTGAATGGTCTAGTGGTTTTCCCTACTTTCTTCAATTTAAGTCTGAATTTGGCAATAAGGAGTTCATGATCTGAGCCACAGTCAGCTCCTGGTCTTGTTTTTGCTGACCGTATAGAGCTTCTCCATCTTTGGCTGCAAAGAATATAATCAATCTGATTTCAGTGTTGACCATCTGGTGATGTCCATGTATAGAGTCTTCTTTTGAGTTGTTGGAAGAGGGTGTTTGTTATGACCAGTGCATTTTCTTGGCAAAACTCTGTTAGTCTTTGCCCTGCTTCATTCCATATTCCAAGGCCAAATTTGCCTGTTACTCCAGAAGTTTCTTACTTCCTACTTTTGCATTCTAGTCCCCTATAATGAAAAGGACATCTATTTTGGGTGTTAGTTCTAAAAAGTCTTGTAGTTCTTCATAGAACCGTTCAATTTCAGCTTCTTCAGCATTACTGGTTGGGGCATAGACTTGGATTACTGTGATATTGAATGGTTTGCCTTGAAAACGAACTGAGATCATTCTGTCGTTTTTGAGATTGCATCCAAGTACTGCATTTCAGACTCCTTTGTGACCATGATGACTACTCCATTTCTTCTGAGAGATTCTTGCCCGCAGTAGTAGATATAATGGTCATCTGAGTTAAATTCACCCATTCCAGTCCATTTTAGTTAACTGATTCCTAGAATGCCGACACTCACTCTTGCCATCTCTTGTTTGACCACTTCTAGTTTGCCTTGATTCATGGACCTGACATTCTAGGTTCCTATGCAATATTGCTCTTTACAGCATTGGACCTTGCTTCTATCACCAGTCACATCCACAGCTGGGTATTCTTTTTGCATTGACTAAAGTCCAATTCATAACACTAAAGTCATTTTATTTTAACATTCTGCTTTGTGCTTCCTCCTCTACTAATCCATGAAGCTCATCTGACTATGTTAAATAACACCCTGTCTGCTAATTACTAATAGAAACTAGCTCATAAGTTTCTGAGAATGGTTAAACATATTAAAAATAATATAGCATAATACGATTCATATTGTGAATTCTGTATTACTGCATTGATTTTTCAATCACTCAGACATGTCCAACTCCTTGTGACCCCATGGACTGTAGCTCCCCCAGGCATTTCCTAGGCTTTCCTAGGCAAGAATACTGGAGGGTTTGCCATTTCCTCCTCCAGGGGTTCGTCCCAACCCTGGGATCGAACTCTCGTCTCTGGAGTCTCCTGCATAGGCAGGCTGATTCTTTACCGCTGCTGCTGCTGCTGCTGCTGCTAAGTCGAGTCAGTCGTGCCCGATTATGTGCGACGCCATAGACAACAGCCCAGCAGGCTTCCCTGTCCCTGGGATTCTCCAGGCAAGAATTCATTTCCTCTTCCAGTGCCTGAAAGTGAAAGTGAAGTCATTCAGTCGTGTCCGACTCTTCACGACCCCATGGACTGCAGCCTACCAGGCTCCTCGGTCCATGGGATTCTCCAGGCAAGAGTACTGGAGCAGGGTGCCATCGCCTTCTCCGTCTTTACCACTAGTGTCACCTGGGAAGGCCGTACTGTATTACATAGTGTTATGAATATTGTGTGCAAAGTCAGTAGTGTGTTACATAGTACTGAGTCACTAACTGAGACTAGCACAAGTATATATTTCTCATTTAACGCTCAAAATGCTCTAATAAGATAGCATTATTAACCCCACTTTACAAATGAGAAAACCTAGCATAGACAAAGTAAATATATTTAAATGCTTAAAGTATGTTAGAAATGTACTAAACACTCCAAAATATTGGGCACCATTACATTGGAGTGTCCACATTATATTTATTGTATTACATAAGGATCATCATTATATTTATTGTATTACATATATTTATGGCATGACATAAGGATCATTTATTGTATTACAACTTGGTTGTTTTACCTTCTCAAGCATGAGTTCCTCCTGAAAAGGGTTGACAAGCAAAATATGAGTTGGTCTCAAATAAATCAACTTGGAGCAAGGCCACCACGTGCAATTATGATTAAACCCACAGGACCGTCATGAATAATCTAGCAAAGAAAACTGAGGAATGTTTGGAAAGAAAAGTATGACAACTCAATTTTGATGAGAGTCACAATCAAGTCTGGACAAAGTAATCTTTCAAAAGATGGCATCATAAATGGAGTATTCTGTTTCACATATACCTTGGCCTAGTACTTCAGTAGGCAGAGTTTCTTCTAAACTTTCCATTGCCTCTCACCAAAATTCAAAGCCTCTAATTTTTTATATTCAATGTAATAATAATGCAATCTATAATAATCCATATTATATAATAATGCAATCTTCATGGAATAAGATTATTCTTTTCATGCATAGTGAGTGAATACCTTCTTTCCAAGCCTGAGTCTTCTGCACTTACCTCTACCAAAGACCACAGAAACTCTTCTATTTATCTGGGTCTCTTCATCCTTGATATCCTTTAAGTCCCTCAAAAGGCAGACTTGCAATTATATTTGCCAGTACCTCAGGGCATAACAGAAAGGGAAATGGGTTCCATACGGGACTTCTGCCCTGCACTGCAGCAGACAGCATCACTTTCCCTCATGGGGTTAGTTATCAGAAAACTCCCCACTGTACTTTCCTCTCATTAGTTTACAGGTCAAAGTTTTCAATAAATATTTATTTCCTGATTGCACTCATCATCCTGATCGTTGGAAGCTACTTTCTCCAGCCCTACGATCATTGTCCTTAGCTGTGCTACAGGGCACCTTGTAAAGAACAGTTTTGTTATAGTCCTGTTATTACATGAACAAAGAGATATAGAGAGTCTTGAATGAATATGCTGACACCAGTAAAACATCTTGAAAGATATATATAATAGAAAATAAGATGATTTTAAAATAATCATGCAATTAGGATTTTATACCAATATTGAAATGAAGGAACAATGTTATTTTTTTTTCTTATGCTACAAATGTATGTGAATCTCTCCAACCTTAAACAATTCTCTTTAGTCCTGTCAACCACAGTCAACATCTTATACTTTTCATGAGATTATTGTGTACTTAATCTACTGCTCTGTTGAAAACTCAAAGTTTTTTTTTTCCAAATGTAGTTGATTTTATCTTGTAATCTTCTTAAAAGATTACCTAATATGAGATTTTGGAAATATATTTTGGTATAGGAAGACATTCTTTTTCTGAAAGTTTTGTTTAACAATTCTTCTTGTGACTTGGAAGCTTATTTTCCTTGTCTATTTTCTTTTTTTTTTTTTTTCTCTAATTTTATTTTATTTTTAAACTTTACATAATTGTATTAGTTTTGCCAAATATCAAAATGAATCCGCCACAGGTATACATGTGTTCCCCATCCCGAACCCTCCTCCCTCCTCCCTCCCCATACCATCCCTCTGGGCCGTCCCAGTGCACCAGCCCCAAGCATCCAGCATCATGCATCGAACCTGGACTGGCAACTCGTTTCCTACATGATATTTTACATGTTTCATTGCCATTCTCCCAAATCTTCCCACCCTCTCCCTCTCCCACAGAGTCCATAAGACTGTTCTATACATCAGTGTCTCTTTTGCTGTCTCGTACACCGGGTTATTGTTACCGTCTTTCTAAATTCCATATATATGCGTTAGTATACTGTATTGGTGTTTTTTCTTCTGGCTTACTTCACTCTGTATAATAGGCTCCAGTTTCATCCACCTCATTAGAACTGATGCAAATGTATTCTTTTTAATGGCTGAGTAATACTCCATTGTGTATATGTACCACAGCTTTCTTATCCATTCATCTGCTGATGGACATCTAGGTTGCTTCCATGTCTTGGCTATTATAAACAGTGCTGCGATGAACATTGGGGTACACGTGTCTCTTTCCCTTCTGGTTTCCTCAGTGTGTATGCCCAGCAGTGGGGTTGCTGGATCATAAGGCAGTTCTATTTCCAGTTTTTTAAGGAATCTCCACACTGTTCTCCATAGTGGCTGTACTAGTTTGCATTCCCACCAACAGTGTAAGAGGGTTCCCTTTTCTCCACACCCTCTCCAGCATTTATTATTTGTAGACTTTTGGATCGCAGCCATTCTGACTGGCATGAAATGGTACCTCATAGTGGTTTTGATTTGCATTTCTCTGATAATGAGTGATGTTGAGCATCTTTTCATGTGTTTGTTAGCCATCTGTATGTCTTTTTTGGAGAAATGTCTATTTAGTTCTTTGGCCCATTTTTTGATTGGGTCGTTTATTTTTCTGGAGTTGAGCTGTAGGAGTTGCTTGTATATTTTTGAGATTAGTTGTTTGTCGGTTGCTTCATTTGCTATTATTTTCTCCCATTCTGAAGGCTGTCTTTTCACCTTGCTAATAGTTTCCTTTGTTGTGCAGAAGCTTTTAAGTTTAATTAGGTCCCATTTGTTTATTTTTGCTTTTATTTCCAATATTCTGGGAGGTGGGTCATAGAGGATCCTGCTGTGATGTATGTCGGAGAGTGTTTTGCCTATGTTCTCCTCTAGCAGTTTTATAGTTTCTGGTCTTACGTTTAGATCTTTAATCCATTTTGAGTTTATTTTTGTGTATGGTGTTAGAAAGTGGTCCAGTTTCATTCTTTTACAAGTGGTTGACCAGATTTCCCAGTACCACTTGTTAAAGAGATTGTCTTTAATCCATTGTATATTCTTGCCTCCTTTGTCGAAGATAAGGTGTCCATATGTGCGTGGAATTATCTCTGGGCTTTCTATTTTGTTCCATTGATCTATATTTCTGTCTTTGTGCCAGTACCATACTGTCTTGATAACTGTGGCTTTGTAGTAGAGCCTGAAGTCAGGTAGGTTGATTCCTCCAGTTCCATTCTTCTTTCTCAAGATCGCTTTGGCTATTCGAGGTTTTTTGTATTTCCATACAAATTGTGAAATTATTTGTTCTAGCTCTGTGAAGAATACTGTTGGTAGCTTGATAGGGATTGCGTTGAATCTATAAATTGCTTTGGGTAGTATACTCATTTTCACTATATTGATTCTTCCAATCCATGAGCATGGTATATTTCTCCATCTATTAGTGTTCTCTTTGATTTCTTTCACCAGTGTTTTATAGTTTTCTATATATAGGTCTTTAGTTTCTTTAGGTAGATATATTCCTAAGTATTTTATTCTTTCCATTGCAATGGTGAATGGAATTGTTTCCTTAATTTCTTTTCTGTTTTCTCATTATTAGTGTATAGGAATGCAAGGGATTTCTGTGTGTTGATTTTATATCCTGCAACTTTACTGTAGTCATTGATTATTTCTAGTAATTTTCTGGTGGACTCTTTAGGGTTTTCTATGTAGAGGATCATGTCATCTGCAAATAGTGAGAGTTTTACTTCTTCTTTTCCAATTTGGATTCCTTTTATTTCTTTTTCTGCTCTGATTGCTGTGGCCAAAACTTCCAAAACTATGTTGAATAGTAATGGTGAAAGTGGAAACCCTTGTCTTGTTCCTGACTTTAGAGGAAATGCTTTCAATTTTTCACCATTGAGGATAATGTTTGCTGTGGGTTTGTCATATATAGCTTTTATTATGTTGAGGTATGTTCCTTCTATTCCTGCTTTCTGGAGAGTTTTTATCATAAATGGATGTTGAATTTTGTCAAAGGCTTTCTCTGCATCTATTGAATAATCATATGGTTTTTATTTTTCAATTTGTTAATATGGTGTATTACATTGATTGATTTGCGCATATTGAAGAATCCTTGCATCCCTGGGATAAAGCCCACTTGATCATGGTGTATGATCTTTTTAATATGTTGTTGGATTCTGATTGCTAGAATTTTGTTAAGGATTTTTGCATCTATGTTCATCAGTGATATTGGCCTGTAGTTTTCTTTTTTTGTGGGATCTTTGTCAGGTTTTGGTATTAGGGTGATGGTGGCCTCATAGAATGAGTTTGGAAGTTTACCTTCCTCTGCAATTTTCTGGAAGAGTTTGAGCAGGATAGGTGTTAGCTCTTCTCTAAATTTTTGGTAGAATTCAGCTGTGAAGCCGTCTGGACCGGGGCTTTTGTTTGCTGGAAGATTTCTGATTACAGTTTCAATTTCCATGCTTGTGATGGGTCTGTTAAGATTTTCTATTTCTTCCTGGTCCAGTTTTGGAAAGTTGTACTTTTCTAAGAATTTGTCCATTTCTTCCACGTTGTCCAGTTTATTGGCATATAATTGTTGATAGTAGTCTCTTATGATCCTTTGTATTTCTGTGTTGTCTGTTGTGATCTCTCCATTTTCGTTTCTAATTTTGTTGATTTGATTTTTCTCCCTTTGTTTCTTGATGAGTCTGGCTAATGGTTTGTCAATTTTATTTATCCTTTCAAAGAACCAGCTTTTGGTTTTGTTGATTTTTGCTATGGTCTCTTTTGTTTCTTTTGCATTTATTTCTGCTCTAATTTTTAAGATTTCTTTCCTTCTACTAACCCTGGGGTTCTTCATTTCTTCCTTTTCTAGTTGCTTTAGGTGTAGAGTTAGGTTATTTATTTGACTTTTTTCTTGTTTCTTGAGGTGTGCCTGTATTGCTATGAACTTTCCCCTTAGGACTGCTTTTACCGTGTCCCACAGGTTTTGGGTTGTTGTGTTTTCATTTTCATTCGTTTCTATGCAAATTTTGATTTCTTTTTTGATTTCTTCTGTGATTTGTTGGTTATTCAGCAGCGTGTTGTTCAGCCTCCATATGTTGGAATTTTTAATAGTTTTTCTCCTGTAATTGAGATCTAATCTTACTGTATTGTGGTCAGAAAAAATTCTTGGAATGATTTCTATTTTTTTGAATTTACCAAGGCTAGCTTTATGGCCCAGGATGTGATCTATCCTGGAGAAGGTTCCGTGTGCGCTTGAGAAAAAGGTGAAATTCATTGTTTTGGGATGAAATGACCTATAGATATCAATTAGGTCTAACTGGTCTATTATATCGTTTAAAGTTTGTGTTTCCTTGTTAATTTTCTGTTTAGTTGATCTATCCATAGGTGTAAGTGGGGTATTAAAGTCTCCCACTATTATTGTGTTATTGTTAATTTCTCCTTTCATACTTGTTAGCATTTGTCTTACGTACTGTGGTGCTCCCGTGTTGGGTGCATATATATTTATAATTGTTATATCTTCTTCTTGGATTGATCCTTTGATCATTATGTAGTGACCTTCTTTGTCTCTTTTCACAGCCTTTGTTTTAAAGTCTATTTTATCTGATATGAGTATTGCTACTCCTGCTTTCTTTTGGTCCCTATTTGCATGGAAAATCTTTTTCCAGCCCTTCACTTTCAGTCTGTATGTGTCCCCTGTTTTGAGGTGGGTCTCTTGTAGACAACATATGTAGGGGTCTTGTTTTTGTATCCATTCAGCCAGTCTTTGTCTTTTGGTTGGGGCATTCAACCCATTTACATTTAAGGTAATTACTGATAAGTATGTTCCCGTTGCCATTTACTTTATTGTTTTGGGTTCGAGTTTATACACCGTTTTTGTGTTTCCTGTCTAGAGAATATCCTTTAGTATTTGTTGGAGAGCTGGTTTGGTGGTGCAGAATTCTCTCAGCTTTTGCTTGTCTGAAAAGCTTTTGATTTCTCCTTCATACTTGAATGAGATCCTTGCTGGGTACAATAATCTGGGCTGTAGGTTATTTTCTTTCATCATTTTAAGTATGTCTTGCCATTCCCTCCTGGCTTGAAGAGTTTCTATTGAAAGATCAGCTGTTATCCTTATGGGAATTCCCTTGTGTGTTATTTGTTGTTTTTCCCTTGCTGCTTTTAATATTTGTTCTTTGTGTTTGATCTTTGTTAATTTGATTAATATGTGTCTTGGGGTGTTTCTCCTTGGGTTTATCCTGTTTGGTACTCTCTGGGTTTCTTGGACTTGGGTGATTATTTCCTTCCCCATTTTAGGGAAGTTTTCAACTATTATCTCCTCAAGTATTTTCTCATGGTCTTTCTTTTTGTCTTCTTCTTCTGGAACCCCTATGATTCGAATGTTGTAGCGTTTAATATTGTCCTGGAGGTCTCTGAGATTGTCCTCAATTCTTTTAATTCGTTTTTCTTTTATCCTCTCTGATTCATTTATTTCTACCATTCTATCTTCTAATTCACTAATCCTGTCTTCTGCCTCTGTTATTCTACTATTTGTTGCCTCCAGGGTGTTTTTAATTTCACTTATTGCATTATTCATTATATATTGACTCTTTTTTATTTCTTCTAGGTCCTTGTTAAACCTTTCTTGCATCTTCTCAATCCTTGTCTCCAGGCTATTTATCTGTGATTCCATTTTAGTTTCAAGATTTTGGATCAATTTCACTATCATTATTCGGAATTCTTTATCAGGTAGATTCCCTATCTCTTCCTCTTTTGTTTGGTTTGGTGGGCATTTATCCTGTTCCTTTATCTGCTGAGTATTCCTCTGTCTCTTCATCTTGTTTAAATTGCTGAGTTTGGGGTGTCCTTTCTGTATTCTGGCAGTTTGTGGAGTTCTCTTTATTGTGGCGTTTCCTCACTGTGTGTGGGTTTGTACAGGTGGCTTGTCAAGGTTTCCTGGTTAGGGAAGCTTGTGTCGGTGTTCTGGTGGGTGGTGCTGTATTTCTTCTCTCTGGAGTGCAATGAAATGTCCAGTAATGAGTTATGAGATGTCTATAGTTTTGGGGTGACTTTGGGCAGCCTGTATCTTGAAGCTCAGGGCTGTGTTCCTTTGTTGCTGGAGAATTTGCTTGGTATGTCTTGCCCTGGAACTTATTGGCCCTTGTGTGGTGCTTGGTTTCAGTGTCGGTATGGAGGCATTTGATGAGCTCCTGTCAATGAATGTTCCTTGGAGTCAGGAGTTCCCTGGAGTCAGGGTTTGGACTTAAGTCTCCTGCTTCCGGTTATCGGTCTTATTTTTACAGTAGTTTCAAAACTTCTCCTTCTATACAGCACCATTGATAAAACATCTACATTAAAGATGATAAGTTTCTCTACAGTGAGGGTCACTCAGAGAGGTTCACAGGGTTACATGGAGAAGAGAAGAGGGAGGAGGGAGTTAGAGGTGACCCAAATGAGATGAGGTGAATCAATAGTGGAGAGGTGGGCTAGCCAGTAGTCACTTCCTTATGTGCACTCCACAACTGGACCACTCAGAGATGTTCACGGGGTTATACAGAGAAGAGAAGAAGGAGGAAGGTAACAGAGGTGGCCAGAAGGATAAAAGGGGGGAATGAAAAGGCGGGAGACAGATCCAGCCAGTAATCAGTTCCCTAAGTGTTCTCCACCGTCTGGAACACACAGAAATTCACAGAGTTGGGTAGAGTAGAGAGGGGTTAGGGAGGAGACACAGGAGACCTGGTGGAGAAAAAGGAGGGTCCAAAGGGAGAGAGAGCAGTCAAGCCAGTAATCTCACTCCCTAGTGAAAAATGGGTCCTGAAGATTGGGTCCTTAAAGGTACAAAATTGGTAACAAATACATAAAAGCAAAAATTAAAAATCTAGAGTAGAGTTTGGAATTTCAAAAATACGATGTTAAAGAAAAGAAGAAGGAAAAGAAAGAGAGAAAGAACGAACAAACAAAAACAAACAAGGTCGCGAAAATTATAAAGAAAGTACAGGTACAAAATTGATAACTAATACCAGAAAGCAAAAATTAAAAATCTAGAGTAGAGTTTGGAATTTCAAAAATACAATGTTAAAAAAAAAAGAAGAAGAAGAAGAAAAATAAAGAGAGAAAACAAACAAACAAATATGAACAATGTCACAAAAATTATAAAGAAAATACAGGTACAAAATTGATATCAAATACCAAAAAGCATAAATTAAAAATCTAGAGTAAAGTTTGGAATTTCAGATATACAATGTTATATAAAAGAAGAAGAGAAAGAAACAGAGAAGAAGAAAAAAAAAAAGTCACAGAAATTATATAAAAAAAACTATAGGTACAAAATTGATAACATATACCAAAAAGTGAAAATTAAAAATCTAGAGTAGAGTTTGGAATTTCAAAAATACAATGTTAAAGAAAAGAAGAAAAAAACAAAAACAACAAAAAAAAAACAAGGTCAAAAAATTATAAAATATATATATATGAAGTTTGCTGAAGAAGAAAAAAATAGGGTCTTTTTTTTTTTTTTTTTTGCAAAGTAATAGGTTATAAAAGTGAAAATTAAAGGAACAATAGAGGACTTAATTTTTTTTTTAATTAAAAAAAAAAGAAAGAATGATCGTAAAAATAATAAAAATATATCTAGGACTTTTTTGGGGTTTTTTTTGTGGGTGTTGTGGGTTCAGTTCATTTTTGGCTAGTTCCTTGGTCAGATTTATATTTCTCAAGATCTATAGGCCCCTTCCTATGTAGTCCGTAGTAACCACAGGGTTTTGATCTATTGCCTGTAGCTTCCAAGGCGTTTCCCTCTGTTATATCTTCTTCTGTTTGCTAGTCTCTTCAGTATCTGGTTTCCGCCCTGACTCAAAGGGCACGGTGGAGGACACTTTTTTTTTTTTTTTTTTTTTAGGCTTACTTGTTCAGTCGCGCTGTGGGGAGGGAGGGAGGGATGCTGCAAACAAATAACACTGGGGTGGGCTCGCAGTGCCTCAGCCACCCTGGGTCTGCCCCCGCTCACGGCGCGTGTAGCCGCCCTGTCCACACTGCTCGGACTCTAGGTTGTTCCGCCGGGAACAATCCGAGGCTGGCCCTGGGCTGCATGCACCTCCCAGGTCCAAGCCTCTCAGGTTCAGGCACTCGGGTAGTCCTCAGAGGCGCAGACTCAGTTGGGCCTGCGTTTTGTGCTCTTCCCAGGTCTGAGCGCCAATTTGCTCTTCCCAGGCGAGCGCCAATGCTGCGACTTATCGCCTCCCCACCACTCGGTTATCTGGATGTAAAACCGGCACACCTTCTCAGGCAGATGTTGACCGTCCAGACCCCCAAGAAGTTTTAGTTAGCAAAGAAGCCTGTTTACAGTTTTATAGATAATGTCTCTCTGGGGCTGCGATTGCCCCCTTCCGGCTCTGGCTGCCTGTCACCGGAGGGGGAAGGTCTGCAGCCGGCTATCTCTGTTCAGTCCTTTGTTCTGTGCGCGGGCCTGGCGGTCTTAGGTTAGGGCTGGCTTTTCGCGTGGTAGATATCCCACAGTATGGTTTGCTAGCCCAAATTATTTCGCTCAGATAGCGCTCAGGGTATTCAGGCCAGATTCTTACTCTCAGCGATGCAGCCCACGCCGCGCCTCCCTGCCCAGCCCCGGTTTGCTAATGGCGGATGCAGGCGTCTGCGCTGCTTCTCTGCTGGGGGAGTTACCGTAGGGCTCGCAATCTGCGAGTTTTAACTGTTTATTTATTTTTTCTCCCTGTTATGTTACCCTCTGTGCTTCCAAAGCTCGGCACAGATTCGGCAGTGAGAAGGTTTCCTGATGTTTGGAAACTTCTCTCTTTTTAAGATTCCCTTCCCGGGACGGAACTCCATCCCTCCCTCTTTTGTCTCTTTTTTTTTGTTTTTAATATTTTTTCCTACCTCCTTTCGAAGAGTTGGGTTGCTTTTCTGGGTGCCTGATGTCCTCTGCCGGCATTCAGAAGTTGTTTTGTGGAATTTACTCGACGTTTAAATGCTCTTTTGATGAATTTGTGGGGGAGAAAGTGTTCTCCCCGTCCTACTCCTCCGCCATCTTGGCTCCTCCCCCCCCTTGTCTATTTTCTTATATTTTTTCTTAAAGTTAAAAACTTTCAGTTGGCAAAATTGTTTTTTTAATAAGTTAGCATAGGAAGAAACCATCTTTCTTTCTCAGATTTATTGAGATATAATTTGTATTAAAAAAAAAAATTCTGGGAAAGATTGAAGGCAAAAGAGGGCAGTAGAGGATGAGATGGTTGGATACCATCACCGAATCAATGGACATGAATTTAAGCAAACTCCAGGAGATAGTGAAGGACAGGGAAGTTGCAGCTGGTGTGCTGCAGTCCATAGGGTCACAAAGACTTGATCACTATGAGTGACTGAACAACAAAATTTTGGATACAAAGAACCACACATATTTAATATGTACAACTTGATGAGTTTGAATATATCGCAAACACCCTTGACAGCATCACAATAAAGGTTATATGCATATCCAATACCATCTAGAAGTTCCTTATACCCCTTAGTTTGTAGTTTGCTTGTTATGGTTTTCTCTGTGTTACGTGTGAAGAACACAATATGAGATTTACCCCTTAGAAATTTTGAAATGCCCAATGTCATATTCTTAACTACGGGCACTATGTTATACAGCAGATTTATAGAACTTATTCATGTATCATGGTTGAAACTCTATACTTACTGAACAACTCCTCATTTCCCTCACCTCTCAGTTCATGGCAACCATAATAGTATTCTCTGCTTCTGTGGGTTTGACTATTTTATATACTTCATATAAGTGGAATCATACAGTGTTTTACTTTCTGTTTTTAGATTCATTTAGCTTAATATCTTCCAGATTTATTCACATTATTGCAAATGGCAGAGTTTCTCTCTTTTTAAAAAACTAAATAACACTCCATTGTGTATGTATACCACAATATTTTATCAGGTTATCTCACGATGTACACTCGGGTTGCTTCCATTTCCTGGCTATTGTGGATAGTGCTTCAATAAACATAGGAGTGCAGATATCTCTCTGTGATCCTGACTTCAGTTCTTTCAGATGTATACCCTGAAGTGGGAATACTAGATCATATGGTACTTGAATTTTTAATTGTTTGGGAATCTCCATATTGTTTTCTGTATCTGTGCACCATTTTACATACCCACTATACAAGGGTTCCAATTTCTCTGTCACCTCACCAATATTTGTTATCTTTTGTTTTTTGGTTAATAGCCATCTTAACTGGTGTGAGAAGATATTTCATTGTAGTTTTGACTTGCATTTCCTTGATGGTTAATAAGTGCTAGTTGCTCAGTCACATCTGACTCTTTTTAACTTCATGCATGATAGCCCGCCAGGCTCCTCTGTCCATAGAATTCTCCAGGCAAGAATAGTGGAGTGGGTTGCCATTACCTTCTCCAGGAGATCTTCCTGACCCAGGGATCGAACACAAGTCTCCTGAAGCGCAGGCAGATTCTTTATCGTCTGAATCACCGTAATGTTTTAATGTTGAATTTTTTTTTTAATATACCTGTTAGCTAAGTGTATGTCTTATTTGAAGAAATATCTGTTCAAATCCTTTACCCATTTTAATTGAGTTATTTGAGGGGGTCCTTATATATTCTGGGGTTTCCCTGGTAGCTCAGACAGTAAAGAATCCACCTGCAATGTGGAGACCAGGATTTGATCCCTGGATTGGGAAGATTGCCTGGAGAAGGAAATGGCAACCCACTCCAGTGTTCTCCAGTATTCTTGCCTGGAGAATTCCATGAACAGAGGGGCCTGATGAGCTACAGTCCATGGGGTTGCAAAGAGTCGGGCATGACTGGGTGACTAACAAATGTTTTAGAAATTATCTCCTCCTCAGATATATGGTTTGCAAATGTTTCTCACATTCTGTCAGTTGCCTTTTTGTTCTGTTGATTATTTCCTTTGCTGTACAGTAGTTTTTAGTTTGATGTAGTCCCACTTGTCTATTTTTCCTTCCTGCTTGTCTATTTTTGTTTTGTTGCCTGTGCTTTTGGTGTCATACATAAAAAGTCATTGCCAAAATTGATGCCAAGGGTATTTTCCTCTGTTTTCTTCTAGGAATTTTACAGTCCCAGGTCTTATGTGAAACAGTCCCTTCTGATCTGCTGACTCAGTTATTCTTTAGCTCAAAAATAATTTCCTTTCATTTCAATTATTATTTTTCTTCTACTTTGTTTCTTTATGGAATTTATATATTCATATGTATGGCAGAGGATGAGATCGTTGGATGGCATCACTGACTCAATAAACATAAATTTGAGCAAACTCCAGGAGACAGTGAAAGACAGGGAAGCTGCAGTCCATGGGGTCACAAAAAGTCAGACATAACTTAGCTACTGAACAACAATAACAACAATATATGGTTTGTAGAATAAGTGAATATATTCCCTATATATTTCTTTCCTTACATTTAATCTTAGGCTTTTCATGTTGGTCCTTTTTTTCTGGAATATGTCCTTTAGGCTTTCTTCTAAGTCAATATTTTCATTTTTTGTAGTATTCAATTTATTCAATATTTCTATTACATTCTATTTTTGTATTTTTCATTTGCCCGCATTTTTACTAATAGATACTAATACTATTTTCACAAATTTCATTGAACATTTTAATAAAAATTATTTTACTTATTTTTTAAATTAGATTTATTCTGTTTCATTTGTTTCCAATCCTCAAATCTCTATCTCTATTTAATTATAGTAATTCTTCAAGTAATTACTGAGCCATGCATTAAACACATTTAATGGTCTTATAGCACTCAGTGTAGGGGAAGACTAAAGTAATTTTTTTACAAAAGGATAATCTGGGTGTGTGGGTATATTTGTGTGTGTTCGTGTATGTGACTACATACACAGATACAAAGCTAACTAGAGAAGAATGTGTCGATGATCTAATGGCTCATCACAAACATGGAAGCATCTGCCATGAAGTCTGACATCAGCTGTAGATGACTGTTTCTGTGTCGAGAAGTTGTATGTTTCTGGTTTTGTTTTAGCAGCTGGAGATTAGTTGGGTATTTAATCACTTCTCTTGTGTATTTCAGACTTACTTTTCATACACTTCTCTGAACACAGCTCAAGGGACAGCTCCACTGTGATTCTATTTGATTCTGTTTCCTGTATCTGGAGCTTCCTAATGCACCATGACTTCTCAGCATCTGCTTTTTCAAGTTTTGATCATTTTTTTTTTTCATAGCTTATATGTAGAATTGTATCCATTTTCATCCCTAGATTCTTTTATCCTATTTTCTCTATCAATATCTGTTGATAAGTATGGTCTTCAATTGGACTTTGTATGTATGCATACTGGGGTAACAATTCAAGTTTAGGGATAAATTAAGGGCAATCTTTTTACAGTATTTATAGTATTTTGGTTTTATATTATTTTACTTTTTGTATGTTCTGATTTACTGTAGTTTTTATATATACAGCTTTGATCATTTCTGGACTACCCAACAGATTCAGCTGGTCCTTTAGACACTTCAAATCAAATATATTAATTTTTTCTTGAAAGGAATGTGACATATGGTATTTCAAGGTATAAAAATAGCCTTTATGAATGTCCTTGGACAACACAAAGAGAACAAAAATAAAAGCAAGAGAAGTAGCTCAGAAAGCTCTGTGTCTTTAATTATATATATTATCTCTCTATTCATCATCTATCTACTTTTTATCATTTCAGAGTGTGTTTGAAATCACATTAAATCAAACAGTCTAATTCAATCAAATTGGTCAAATTCAACCAAAATAGTTAAAGTGACGATTGATTCCACTTGGCCCCAGCAAAACAATATTAACAAAACTCTATGAATAATAATCATAGATAAATGTATGAGATTTCATTTCTAATATATCATTCTTTACTATAGCATTCTTTAAAACATCCAAAATAAATGCAAGTAATTAGTGGCAAATAATAGTAATAGCTAACACTTATTTTTGCACTCGCCCTATGTTATGAAACATTCTAATTACTTTCACAGAGTAATTCACTCAGTTTTTATAAAACTATATGAAGTTCTACCTTCAACATATATTACTTTTATACCCACTTCGTAGATGATGAAACTAAGATGCAGAGTGATTAATTAACAACCTGTTCAAGGTCTCAAAGCTAGTATGTGGTACTAGTAAAATATGGACCTCACCATCTTCTCTAGATCTTATGTTTTTAACTGCTATATTTTATAATTTTCAGTTGTTACTAATGCCTATAACATTATAATAATAATATAATAATTTTAAAACATATTAAAAATAAAATTGATGTTCATAAACAATAAAATAAATGTTCAAGAAAGCAAATAACAATAAAATTAATGCTCAAATATATTTTGATGGTGTAAACATCATATTTCGTTTCTATTATTTATCTATCTGTTCAAGTCTATACAGGTAGTTATTGATATCTTAATTGAATACATATAAATGTAATAAACAGATACATAGGAAGAAGAACTGGGATAAACAGAAAATATCAGTATGGAAATAAATTAGTATTATGTTAATTTTAGGATCTAGAACATTACAGTGACAATCAAATTAAGAGATTTTAATGATCAATCAACTCTTGGGATGTAGCATTAACTTGCAGATGCATAAAATACTTTCTGAAGGCAGAGAAGCTTCTTAATTGCAATCTTCATATCCTTGTTTCTCAAGCTGTAAATGATAGGATTGAAAAAGGGAGCAAGAACTGCAAACATCAGTGCAATGATTGTGTCCAAAATTGGTGGGAAAGTGGCAGAGAAACGCAGGTACATGAGGGATACACTGCCATAGAACATCAGAAAGACACCAAGATGAGATGCACAGGTAGAAAAGGCCTTCTGACGGCCTTCAGCAGAGGGAATTCTTAGGATCACAGTGATGATTCTGATATATGAGAGGGCAATTATCAAGACAGAGAAGATGATAGCAATAGCATGGATCACATCCTCAATCAAAATCATGGATGTGTCTGTACATGCCAAGCATAGCACAGGTTCAAAGTCACAGAAGATCTGGTGGATTTGGTTTGGCCCACAGAAGGGCAGTGTGGAAATCCATACAATCTCTGGGAGCAACAAAAGAAAACCAAAGATACAGGAGCCTATAGAGAGCTGAGTGCACAGCCGGGGCGTCATAATGGTTGGGTAGCGGAGAGGATTACAGATGGCAACATACCTGTCAATGGCCATGGTAGTCAACAAAATCCCCTCTGAATTGCCCAGTGAGTGGAAGAAGTACATCTGCAAGAGGCAACCAGTTATGGAGATGGTCCTCTTCTTACTGACAAGATTGGAGAGCATTTTGGGAATGGTGGCTGTGGTGTACCAGATCTCCAAAAATGAGAATATGCTGATGAAATTATACATAGGATTGTGCAGATGAGTATCTATCCTGACTGCAAAAAACACAATGAGATTCCCAATAATGATGAATATGTAGATGACTAACAAAGGAATAAAGAAGAGGAGGTTACCATCTTCAAGCTCGGGAAGTCCAGAAAAGAAAAATTCTGTCACCATAGACGTTTGGTTACTTCTCACCATGGTCTCAGCAGCCTTACGCAACTCACTCCCTAGATGAAGTGTGAAGGATCAGGTCAATTACCTTACATGAGTACAAAGAACAACACTTGAGGTAAATTATTTACTTCTATCATTCTTTGATTCATTAAACAAGTATTCATTTAGTGCCTATTGTGTGCCTCAGGCTTCCTGGGTGATGCAGTGATAAGGAACCCTCCTGCCAATGCAGGAAATTCAAGAGAAGTGGATTTGATCCTGGGTTGAGAGGATCCCCTGGAGCAGGAAATGGCAACCCACTCCAGTATTCTTGCCTGGAGAATTCCATGAACAGAGGAGCCTGGTGGGCTACAGTTCATGGGGTCGCAAAGAGTTGGACGTGACTGAGCACACACACACGTGCCAAACACAACGGTAGGTTTATTGAGTTCAGTAGTGAAGAAAATAGTCTCTACTTTCATGAACCTTATATACTAATTAAGGAGACAGATAATAAGCAAATAAAGTATTAATAATGTCATGTTTATAAGCCATATTAACTACAATAAAGTAGAATATTAGGGGTACTATTAATAATCACATTTTTATAAGAACTCACAAAATCACTATCAATCACATGCTAAATTCTCTAATGACTCTTGGCTATAGATTAGAAAAATCAAAACTTTTAGTTCGTACAATGATGTAATCATCATAAAGTTAAATTTTGCATTTTCTGGAACATCCCCAGTTTCCAATATTATGCTTCTTTATCAGGCCACAGAGCGGCTTAGAGTGTAGCTAGAGAAGAGAATAAGGCTTTCAGACACACATATCGATATAGAGATTTGGTAGAAAACTCCAGCAGCAGCAAAAGTAAATCTAGTAGAAATTGGCCACCAAAGAATGAAAGGACTGGTGAAAAATTCAGCACTAGAGCATTTTGTAAGTATGAAGGAGGCCCAGTAGGTGAACTGTGGACTCTCTCTTGGGAATCTGGTTCTTGAAATCTTTTTAACCAGACTCCTAAAACATCTATCTGTTAGAGATATTGAAAAGAAGAAGAGATTCTGAATGAATAACTGTCTCCCTATTCAGTTTTCTTAGCTGAATTACAAAAAAAAAGGTGATTATATTAGAATTGGAACTTTAAGGTTAGTAGATTTGGAGAAAGCGGCTGAAATGCTTCAAGGAAAAAACTCAAAGATAATGACATACATTGCTTAGCTTTTGGATTTAGGGGTTTAAGATGGATGTATAAGAATGTGAAGACAATAAGATATTGATAATTATGTGGAAATGGAGGCCTAGAAACTGATACTCCCATGAAATTCAAGAGAAATTATAACAGAAATAATAATCAGATAAAAGGTCATATTCTTAAAGACAGATATATTAGAGTTTAAAATATGTAAGGTAGAATAATTACTATATGTCGAAAGTCCTAGAATGGGAGAAAATCAATCATATAAATTCATAGTAAAAGTTTATGAGAAAAGTTGTTAACTGAGTCATTCCTGTAAACTTTAATGTCTTTGCATGGCACAACTAAGATTGAAGGTATTAAAGTATGTGCCAAAGAAAATAATTTTTAGGTAACAGCAATGTAAGGAAAAGGAGAATAGCAATAAAACATTTTCCGTGGAACTTTTCTCAGCCTAGAAACACAAGGGAAGTGGGAAGAGTTGGCAACTTTCATCTGAAAATGGTATTGTTTTTAGAAAAGAGATTCACTTCAGTTAAGCAAGAAGGTAAATAGACATTATAGACACAGAGAAGACTATTTGCCAAGGGAAAAATGCTGCTGGGTATTCATAGGAAAGAATAGGAAGGAATGGTATTAGTTGGGATTAGTAGGAACAAGGCTATATTAGGAAAGTCTTGGAGAAATCCACAAAAGAAGGAAAGAAACAGGATTGACTTCAAATTCACGGAAATGTTAGGCTATCCCAAAACCCAAAGGGAAAGAATCAGAAAGGAAGGAATTACACTTTTAAATAAAGGAAGTGGATTTAAGAGTTTAATGTACAGGAATAAGATAATAAGAGAGTGGAAGACCCATTTTGCTCTACCCTCCACCTCAAAAATACATGGACAGTGAAGAAACTGGCTCCTGATGAAAAACCTGGATGAGTCTTCGGATGTTTCCCGGCAGACTCTCCAGGGGATAGATGCCCTTTCCACTCCTAATTTGTGCAGAGCCAGGTCATCACAGTCTCTGAAGGGAGTTGCAGTAAAAGACCCAGTCTCCCCTGGTCATTCATGCTTTTTGAACATTGACATTCACCCGGCATTTTCATTCCTAAGTCCCTTTAGCTGAAGCCTTGGACCAAAGTACCAAAGTCATCCTCAGGTATCTCTACCGAGGCCTCCTTATGGGAAGAGAAGGAAAAACCTTTGAGATACTTTTCTCCTTTCTGACTTAGCTCACTCTGTGACTTCCCCTCTATTTCAATGTCTATAAAATGTTACAGTATTTTGCTCAGAGTCCCTTCAACACTGAAATGACCTCCAAGTCTGTGTTGATAACCCTGATGCTTGACTGATGCTCAGTTTTATAGGAGATATGAAACAGGGTTGGGATGGGGGGAATTGGTCCTTTCTCCAGTCACACTTTCACGGTAAGTGATTCAAAGCTTCACTTTTACTCTCACTTGTTTCGGTTGTTGCTTTAACCCACCGTCTGGACACTTGGCAATTCAATGCTCTTAGATCAGCTGAACTCAGGAAGAGATTAAGGGAAGGAGCAAAGAAGAGTTACATGAGCTCCGTTTACAAATTAGTGGAGAAATGACTACTGCTAATTCCTTAGAACTGAGACATTTTCAACCTCTAAAGCAGTCACAGCTGCTGGCTTCTTGGGTTTCTAGCATCTCTATTTATTTCCTCTATTTATTTCCTCTAAGTGACTAGTAGTAATCCTTTCAATAGAAAGTGAAAGTGAAGTCGCTCAGTCATGTCCAACTCTTTGTGACCCCATGGACTGTAGCCCACTAGGCTTCTCTGTTCATGGGATTTTCCAGGCAAGAGTACTGGAGTGGATTGCCATTTCCTTCTCCAGGGGATCTTCCTGACCCAGGGATCGAACCCAGGTCTCCCTCATTGTAGACAGACGCTTTACTGTCTGAGCCACCAGGGAAGTCAATAGAATCCAGGTGTTTATATTTTAGCAAAATCAGTATTGTCCTCTACAGAGCTTCATATGAAATTTATCTATTGGAGACTGGGAGAAGAGAAATGAGCTGACCCAACTCCATTGGAGAAAGGAAGATATGCATTAAAAAACTGATCTGGAGTTAGAGACTAGTCAATTTGAGTCAATACTCCGGGATATGACTTTCAGTAATAATCTACTGATCCTACCTAATCTCTCTTTATTCATGTTCTCATTTGGTTTATATTCATTTCATTGGGAACAGAAACCAGTATGTAAAATGACTTACTTTTGGACCAGAGTTAATTTAGAGAAACTCTGAAGGTGTGAAAACAGAGAAACATAATAATTAGGGAAAAGGTGTTAATTATTCAACCCATCATGCCTCAGATAAAACATAACATTATCACTGGTTTTAAATCTATTGCCTCCCATCTGATCCTAATTCCATTCATGCAATCTCAAATATGTCCACAAATATTGGTATTTAAGTTAACAGAAGGACACTAGCTAAGTGTCCTTTCTTTCTGCTTGGGAAGAAATTGACTTTCTCATTAACATTGGGCCAATCTCATCTTGGACTGTGTGCATTTTCCTCTTACCTTTGGCAGAAACAAGGAGGTCCCTTCCCTTTCCTGCATTTAAGCAGTTCAAGTCCCTTCAGTTCCTCAGGTAGGTCTGTTATACCTGTCTAAAATCTTCTTGGGGATATTTCTCTACCAAAATATTTCCCCTGATGCCTGAAGAAAAACAGCAGTTCTATTTCCCCATGGGTTAATTAGTAGAACCCTTCTCCTCTGGTCTTTTCTCATTAGTTCTCCTTTCTGTTAAGAACTCCAAGAGTCTTCTTCCTTAACTATGATCACTTTTGATAGATATGCTCAGAATCAATACACATGCATACCATTATTCTGAAGAATTGTTTTCAACAGAATTGGGGTGTGTTTTTTTGTGGTGTGTTTTGTTGTTGTTTTGTTTTTGTTTTTAACTATTCTCTGAAAGGATAGTGGCCTTTCTCCAGGCCTGTTGAATTTCCCTGAGGAAGATAAAATATCATTTGCAATAGAATTGTTAATTGTAGCACACTATGCCATGATAAACTTGTTTACTTTGCTGAAGATACTCCTCTACTCAAGCTCTAAATATAGACCACTGCCTTTCAGTTTGAGCCCACACATACAGGATTAGTTCCAGTGGTTCCAGTGAAAATTTTAGCATAATGTGGGGATACCAATCATCTCTATGTGGCAAAGAAAATCACACAATCTTAACTCTTCCCTGTATCCATGCCTTTTGCAAGCTAATTTGGCAGCTCTTTCTAATGCAGTGGTAAACAATCTGCTTGCCAGTGCAAGAGAGACAAGAGATTCAGGTTTGATTCTGAGTCATGAAGACCCCCTGGAGACAGAAATGGCTATCCACTCCAGGATTCTTGTCTGGAGAATTCCATGGAGAGAAGAGTCTGGTGGGCTACAGTCCACAGGGTCACAAAGAGTTGGACATGACTGAGCATTCAGACACTTACTCACTCTACCAAGAAGTGAAATTTCTTTCCCCCCTCTAGGTACCCCTTTTGTTGGCTATGAGGGCTACTCCATTTCTTCTAAGGGATTTTTGCCCACAGTAGTATATATGATGGTTATCTGAATTAAATTCTCCCACTCCCATCCATTTTAGTTCTCTGATTCTTAAAATGTCAATATTCACTCTTGCCATCTCCTGTTTGGCCACATCAAATCAAACTTGATTCATGGACCTAACATTCCAGGTTTGTATGTAAAATTGTTCTTTACAGTATCAGACTTAACTTTGACCACCAGATACATCCACAACTGGTCATCATTTCCACTTTGACTCAGCCTCTTCACTCTTTCTGGAGCTATTTCTCAACTCTTTCCCAGTAGCATGTTGGACATCTATTGACCTGGGAGGCTTATCTTTTGGCCTCTTCATACTGTTCATGGGGTTCTCAAGGCAAGAGTGCCGAAGTGGTTTGTCATTCCCTTCTCCAGTGGATCACATTTTGTCAGAACTCTCCACCACGACCCAGCCATCTTGAGTGGCCCTGCACAGTATGGCTCATAGATTCATTGAGTTAGACAAGTCTGGGATCCACGTGATCATTTCGGTTAGTTTCCTGTGATTGTGGTTTTCATTCTGTCTGCTGTCTTACAGGTGAGGATAAGAGGCTTGTGCAAGCTTCCTGATGGGAGAGACTGGCTGTTGGGAAAACTGGGTCATGCTCTGGTGGACAGGGCCTGCTCAGTAAATCCAATTTTCTGCTGATGGGTAGGTATGTACTCCCACCCTGTATTTTGGCCTGGGGCTACCCAGTCCTGGAATCTGAGTCTCTGTGGTAGGGCTATAGTCTCAAGGGCTTCCCCATTAGCTCAAATGGAAAAGAATCTGCCTAAAATGTGGGAGACCTGGATTTGACCCCTGGGTCAGGAAGATCTCCTGGAGAAGGGCATTGCAACCCACTCCAGTATTCTTGTCAGGAAAATTACATGAACAGAGAAGTCTGGCCGGCTACAGTCCATGAGATCATGGAGTCGGACATGACTGAGCAACTAACACTTTCACTTTCACAGTCTCTATGGTAGGGCTAACGGCAACCTTCTCCTAGAAGACTTATGCCAACATGCCACATCTCTCAAGACTGCTGCTGCCAGTGCCCCTGACCCTGCTGCAGCAGGCCACTGTCTACCTATGCCTCTGCCGGAGACTCGCAAACACTCACAGGCAAGTCTGGCTCAGTTTCCTTTGGGGATCACTGCTGCTTTCCCCTGGGTTCCTGGTGCACATAAGGTTTGTTTTGTGCCCTCCAAAGTCTCCTATAGAAGTTCTGTAATCAAATCCCACTGACCTTCAAAGTCAGATTCCCTGGGGATGCCCAGTCCCTTTAAGAGATCCCCAGGTTGGGAAGTCTGTTGTGGGGCCTAGAACCTTTGCAACAGTGTGAGAACTTCTTTTGTATAATTGTTCTTCAGTTTCTGGGTCACCCAGCCAGCGGTTTTATGGTAGGACTAATGGCAACCTCCTCCAAGAGGACTTATACCTCACAGGACTGCTGCTGCCAGAGCCTGTGTCACCACGGCAGGCCACTGTTGATTCATGCCTCTGCAGGAGACCCTCAAACCCTCACAGGCAGATCTGGCACAGTCTTTTGTGGGGGTCACTATTTCTCTCCCTGGGTCACAAAGTATCGGACACTCCTGAGCAACTGAACAAGTCCCCCTTTTAAACTGATTTGGCTGTAGGATGCAACAGAAGGATTTATGTGCCAGTTCTGAAATGAGTCTCTAGAAACCCATGTACTCAGCCTCTATATTAACACTTCAACTAGCCATTATATGCACAATAGGGGCTAGCCTACTGCAAGATGAAAGACATGGGAGAGAGTATAACTGTCTTAGCCAGACAGAGCATTGCCCTAGTTCAGTCAGTTCCAACCAAACAGTTGCTGACTCTTAATGCATGAGGGAACCAGGACTAGAAGAACTAGCTATTTGACTCCAGTGAAAATTAACCCATAAATTAAGAGACAGAGAGATAGTTTCTGTTTCAAGCTCTAATTCTGGGGGCAGACTGTTTTGTAACAGAAAAGCATTACTGTGTTCCCATAATTCATCTTTTCCACCTCCACATTTGCTGTACTCCAACTTGTATCCATGGGTTTCCTAGGTGGCTCAGAGGTAAAGAATCACCTGCCAATGAGGGAGACACAGGGGACAGGAGTTTGATCTCTGGGTCAGGAAGATCCCCTGGAGAAGAAAATGGCAAGCCACTCCAGTATTCTTGCCTGGATAATCCCATGGACAGAGGAGTCCGGCAGGCTATAGCATATGGAGTTGCAGAGTTGAACACAACTAAGCGACTGAGCGTGCACACAATTTGCATTCATACAACAGCAGGGATGTTATTCCAGGAATCTAATATCTTACTTCAATGTCTTCAGTGTCTTCAGTTGGAACAAATTCCAGTATCTCATAATATGTGCTGCAAGTTTGCATATTTTGCTACTAATCTTCATCTCATGACTCTTACTGAGTTCCATTTGCACATATGCATTTGGTTCCTTTAAAATGGTTTTCTTAGAAACCCAGCTATTTCTAACCTCAAGATATTTGCACAATTGTTTTATCTTATATGTTTTCCTGGCTGATTCCTTCTCAGTATTCAACTGTCAGTTTAAATGCTACTTCATCAAAAGAGCATTCTCTGTCACTACTTCTAAATAGATATATTAATTCTTTTGATGCATATTGCTAAATTGCTCTAGAAAAGATTATACTATTTTAACATCATGTCAGTACTGTCAGAGAGTGTATATTTATTTTCTTCATCATATTAAAATTGCCATGATTTTTAAAAATAGCACTTGTTTTTTTAATAAATTGCAACACTTTATTATAAATAAATTAGAAAACTATAAGCAAATACAAAGTTAAAATAGAAACAGCTTATTAAATACTCATCCAAAGACAGCAAAAATTAAAGACCTAATTTCATCAATTTTTCAAACTTATCACAATCCATTAGGAAGTGGTGAAATCAGTTCCAAAAATGATTTTAAAGAAATAGAATGGGGAAAGGAAGTAAAGAAAACATGAGAGGTACCATATGGATTAAGCATAAGTATTCTTTTGTAAAAACACTGTTTTAGCTATAAATATGGATGTGAATATACATTTATGTAGATATATGTATCCTATATTATGGTTTAAAATATACTGTGACTCACCCTTAACTAAGTATTTTAATGATTCCACTTGCTCCTTATTACCTTATTTCTCTGTTTTCAGTAGTAGTAAAATTCCATGAAAGAGTTATCTGTAATTGAAATTTCCAATTTTTCTTTGATTCTTTTCTATCCAACTACTCAAGTCAGGCTTTCACTGTCACCATTTCATGCATACTTCTCTTATTTATTTAACAATGATCTCCAAGTATCTAAGTTCAAAGTCAACCTTCAGTCTTTACCTTATTTGACTATTTTGCAGAATTTAACAATCACTTCTTTCTTGATGTATTCTGTTCACTTGACTTGCAGAATTCTTTATCTTTGTTCTTCTATCTTATTGATCATGTCTTCTGAGTCAGGTTTTCACTAGCTTTTACTGCTGCCTAGATTATTCATTATTTTATCTCCTCATATTCCTATGAATCACAATTTTATTCAAATCTTTGTTCAAATGTAACCTTATAATGAGGTCCAATTATGGACACTTTATTTAAAATTATGATATCCCTGCTGCTGCTACTGCTGCTAAGTTACTTCAGTCATGTCTGACTCTGTATGACCCCACAGATGGCAACCCACCAGGCTCCCCCATCCCTGGGATTCTCCAGGCAAGAACACTGGAGTGGGTTGCCATTTCCTTCTCCCTACCCACACTAAATCCTATTATCTTGCAATAGTTTTATTTTTCTGTTTCATAGAGACTAGATGATTTTATTCTATTTTGGAATTTTTTTCTTATTTTTAGTATTTTTTTGATAACTTCCCTCATCATAGTGCAAGTTGCATAATGGCAGGGAACGTTTTTAGTCTTACCACAAGCACCTAAAACAGTGCTTGGCACAGTAGCCTTAGTAAACATTTGCTGTATGAATAACAAAATGGGTCATATTATTATTTCTTTAGTTGGTTAGTATCTTTTAAACTCAACAAGGTTTTAGAAATGTTTGATAGAATCAAAACTTATTATCTATATTTTGCACTAAGGAATTTGTATATATTTAGTATTTTATACAGTTGCATTATTTAAGATAATTGGACCTATTAGAATACTAAATCTACCTTGCAATTCTAATTTTAGATTTCTAATTGAGCAATTAATTTATACATTTAAAATTTTTTTATTTATTAACTTTTGGCTATGCTGGGTCTTCATTGCAGTGTGGGCTTTCTCTAGTTGCAGAGCACAGGGTCTGGGCATGTGGGCTTCAGTGGTTGTGGCATATGGGCTTGAGTTGCGGTTCCTAGGCCCTAGAACACAGGCTTGATAGTGGTGGTATACAGGCTTAGTTGCTCCACAGAATGTGGGATTCTCCCAGACCAGGGATCAAATCTGTGTCTCCTGCATTAACAAGCAGATTCTTTATCACTGATCCCCCAGGGAAGCCTTTTACTTTTTTAATAAATTTATAGTTTATAAAATGCACACATTAAATCAAGGTTTTACACTTTATTATTTAAAATTTAAATCCTACTATATTTGTCACAGCATTAAAACACTTAAAAGTATTTAGGATAAGCCATATTTATAACTTACTTTTTAGTTTTGGAGAGTTTTTTAAGATTATAAAGATTGTTTTTTAAAACCTGTGGAGTCTTTGTTTATTGAGTCAGAAAATCGAGTACTTAAAAGCAAAATAGTATACATCATGTGCTGTGCTGTGCTTAGTCATGTCCGACTCTTTGTGACCTCATGGACTAAATAGCCCACCAGGCACCTCTGTCCATGGAGATTCTCCAGGGAAGAGTATTAGAGTGGGTTGCGATGCCCTCCTCCAGGGGATCTTCCCAACTCTGGGATTGAATCCAGGTTTCCTGCATTTCAGGTGGACTCTTTACCGCCTGAGCCACCAGGGAAGCCCAAGAATTCTGGAGGGGGTAACCTATCCATTCTCCAGGGGAACTCCCTGACCTAGGAATCAAACTCCCTGACCCAGGGGTCTCCTGCTTGCAGGCGAATTTTTTACCAGCTGAATTACCAGAGAAGCCCAGTGTATACCATATTTAAATGTAATTTAAAATGATTTAATTGCCAAGTTTATAAAACCAGACCAAATACTTGTCAAACACCTTTAATAGTGAATAACAAAATCTGTTAGATTTATAAATGGAATACTAAGCTTTTAAACCAGGAGTTCAAAGGTCTAAAGGCTAGGTTTCTAAACAGTAACCTCAAATAAGTTCATTTTAATTTTATAACCAAGAAAAGTCTATATACTTTTCTTTACTCCCCCAAATTTTCTAATGGGTATCAAAAAGCTCACATTAATGTAAGAGATAATTTGCATTTACTGGAGAGAGAGGGGATATAGGATAGCACTGGCTCCATGAGGCATGAGAGGAAACGGGGCCTGGGTCTGATCCAGAGTTGAGAGCTAGCACTGTCTTCCACCTTAACACTTAACCCAAGTGCATTTAAGAATTTATCTCCCTGATCGAAGCTGACTGAACTTTGTTTTGATGTTCCATACTACTGATATTTCTATTTTCTGGCACCTCTCTTCTTCTCATACCTGTGGTTGTCTTCCTTCTATTTGTGATACCACTGAGGCAATTGGTTTGCTTTGAACAGGAGCTGAAAAAAAAATTTTTTTAGAGACAATTTACCCCTAAAATCACTAGAGCACTTTTGTAGGAGGAAGGCATGGACTCATCCCAGAAGATAAAATGTATGTGAATTCCAGTTGGAATGGCAATCATCAAAAAATTCACAAATAATAAATGTTGGAGAAGGTGTGGAGAAAAAGGAACCTTCCTGCACTGTTGGTGGGAATATAACTTGATACAGCCACTATGAAGACAGTATGGAGATTACTCAAAAAACTGTGAGTGGAAGTACCATATGACCCAGCAATCCCACTACTTGGCATATATATTGAAGAAACCAAAATTGAAAAAGGCAAAGTACACCAATGTTCATTGCGGCACTATTTACAATAGCGAGGACACAGGAAGCAACCTAGATGTCCAACATCAGATAAATGGATAAAGGAACAGTGGTACATATATTCACTGGAATATTACTCAGCCATTGAAAGGAACACATTTTTTGAGTCAGTCCTAATGAGGTGAATGAACCTAGAGCCTATTATACAGAGTGAAGTAAGTCAGAAAGAGAAAAACAAATATTGTGTATTAATGCATATATATAGAATCTAGAAAGGGGGTACCAGTGAACCTAATTACAGGTCAATAATGGAGGAACATACATAGAAAACAGACTTATGGACATGGGTGGGGGAGAGGAAAGAGAGAATGGGGTGAATGGAGAGAGTAACATGGAAGCATATACACTACCATGTGTAACATAGATAACCAATGGAAATTTGTTATATGACACAGGGAACTCAAACTGGGGCTCTTATAACAACCAAGAGGGGTGGGAAGGTATGGGAGAGAGGTCAAAGAGGGAGGGGATGCATGTATACTTATGGCTGACTCATGTTGATCTAGACAGAGGTCAATGCAATATTGTGAAGCAGTTTTCCTTCAATTAAAAATAAATAAGTTTGAGGTAGGGAAGGAAAAAAAGTGTGTGTGGATTTTTTTTGTTTGTTTTTAATGCTGAGTATAAGTTCCAAGGCAGAAAATAAGAAAGAGAGAAACATTCCAGAGCAGAAAGGCAATAAGAAGAGGGACACTGAGGTGTGAGACCGGCCCAGCATTTTATTATAACATAACATAGAACATTATTTATATAGTCATAGTGATTTTTTTAGATTAGCACATCAGATATAATTATATATATTTACATAATTTATGGGAGTTTTTTGATCCAAAGCCTATATATTTTGTCTATTTAACCTTCAAGCTTTCAAGAGTACTTGGTCGAGAATTTTCTGAACAATGTAAAACAAAACCCAAAAAAGTTAATAAAAACAGCAGGACACAAACATCCCAAGGTCAAAGACTATATGGACTGCACAATCATTGTTATCTATCATTAGACAACCTATGGAGGGATAAATGTCTCTTAGATGAATGTTAGGAAGCCAGGTTTCTTCTTCTGCCTTAAACTACTTCACTGCTGCATATCTTGTTAATCTTCTATAAATAAATTAATAATAATAATGATATAGGAGTACTGTGAATATAAAACGGAAGAGTAGGTAAGGGAAAATTTTCGATTTGCGAGAAATAAATATGATTATTATTTAGTTCAGTATCTCCATTGATTTGGTGTTATAAAGTATACAAAATACTCCATAATAATCTATAAATGTTATAAAGATAGGTAGATCACCAACAAATTCCTTTATCAGCTTAAGCAATAGTTCTTACATTAGAAAAGTGGAAATCATACCCAAACTACTACATAAAGATAAATTATGCCCAGTAGTTTTAAAAACTGATTTGTTAGCATTTTAAACTTATGAATATAGATGCTTGAACAGATAGAGTGAATTTTCATTGGCTTCTGGAGACACTGAACGTTTTTTGAGAACAGAGGACTTTCTTTTTATGTTTTTTTGTTTTGTTTTGTTTTGTTTTCTTTTGTTTTTAAGATTTACTTATTTGTTTGCTTATTTTTTGGCTGTGGTAGGTCTTAGTTGCTGCACAGGGATTTCTCTAGTTGCAGCGGGGCGCTACTCTTGCAGCGTGTGGGCTTCTCATTGTGGTGGCTTCTCTTGTTGCGGAGCACAGGTTCTAGGGCTTGCACGCTTCAGTAGTCGTGGCTCACAGGCTCCAGAGCGCCGTCTCAGTAGTTGTGGTACACAGGCTTAGTTGTTCCATGGCATGTGGGATTTCCCTGGACCAAGGATTGAATTGGTGTCCCTTGCATTGCAAGGTGGATTCTTAACCATTGGACCACAGTGAAGCCCCAAGAACAGAGGATTTTCTTGATGGCATCTTTCATGTCTTTGTTTCTCAGACTGTAGATTATTGGGTTGAAAAGTGGGGCAAGGACAGCAAACATTAGTGCAATGGCCTTGTCCAGTAGTGGTGGGAAAGTGACAGAGAAACGCAGGTACATGAGTGTCACACTGCCAAAAAACAGGAGGAAAATAGTGATGTGGGCTGCACAAGTGGAGAATGCCTTCTGACGGCTCTTACCTGAGGGAATCCTCAGGATCACAACAATGATTCTTAAATAGGAAAGGGTGATGATACAAACAGAAGTTAGGATGGAAATAGCATGAATCACATCTTCAATCAGAATCATAGATGTATCTGTACAGGCTAAGCCTAATACAGGTTCAAAGTCACAGAAGAGTTGATGGATTTGGTTGGGACCACAGAAGGGAAGAGTAGAAATCCACACAATCTCAGGCAGTAGCATAAGGAAGCCAAAGATGCTAGAACCAGCAGAGAGTTGGATGCATAGTCGAGGGGTCATAATGGTTGCATAGCGGAGGGGGTGGCAAATGGCAATGTACCTATCAATGGCCATCACTGTGAGGACTAGGGCTTCTGTGACCCCAAGTGAGTGAAAAAAATACATTTGCAGGAGGCAGCCAGTGAAAGAAATAGTCTTCTCTTTACTGACAAGGTTGGAGAGCATCTTGGGGATGGTCACTGTGGTGTACCAAATCTCCAGGAAGGAGAAGATGCTGACGAAATTGTACATGGGATTGTGGAGACGTGCATCCAGCTGGACAGCAAAGAAGATCATGAAATTTCCAACAATAATGAACATGTAAATTAAGAACAAAGGAATGAAGAATAAGAGACTGCCCTTCTCAAACTGAGGGAAATCAGAGAAATAAAATTCAGTCACCATTGTCTGATTCTCCTGATCCATATTTTCAGGTGTTTCACTTGTTGGCTAGTGAAATCAAATATAAACAGTCAGAACTCTACCTAATTTAAATAACCAATATAAACTTTCTTTTTAAGCAGCTCATCAGCCTTCAATCAATCAATCAAATGAGGTTGATTAAATTAAGGAAAATATTTATGTGCATTGCTTTGCAAATTATAAAGTGAGTATGTCTAACTTGCAAATACATTTTTAGTAATTATAACACATTGTATTATCAACCTTTCTGAGAACTAAGCAAACAGTTTTGCTATTTGGACATTTAAATTGGTACAAACTCTCCTGAATGGCAGTTTGGCAATCTTTTTTAAGAGTTTTGAGACTTTTTAGAGACTTCATTTCACCATATAGCCCAAGAAAATAATTTTAAATATTAAAACAAATACAAGGATATTCACTGGAATATTTATTATAATAGCAAATTAGAAACACCTTAAATAGGTAGACATTTTTATTTTTGATATTAAATATTGGAGACACAAAATGAGTTGTGACAAAATGATCCCCTTTGTGGATAAAAGTAAAAACTATTTTTAAATGGGTATCTTAAAAATAAAGTGCGGGTACTGTCTTCCCTTGCTGGCTTCATAGTTAGAAAAATAGAGTAAAGAGAACTAAATATCATACTGAATTCAATTTACTTTAAAACACAACAGCTTAGACCCATGCAATATACCTTTGTGTGCAAATTAATCTTAATCTAGGTTAGTTAATGGTCAGTGGTAAAGAGCATTAGCTAATAGTTGAAATATACTAATTGAGAAATCACACTCTAGGAGTGGTTTGATGACATTTCAAAAGCTTTGATTAGCAGTCCATAGCCAGAGGCAGATAGTTCTAAGTATCCAGAATGGCATCTTCACCATGTGTGCTTAGATGCTCAGTTGTCTGACTCTTTGCAACCTTTTGGATTGGAGCCCACCAGGCTACTCTAGGGGCTTCCCTGGTGATCAGACGGTAAAGAATCTGTCCACAATGCAGGATACCCGCGTTCGATCCCTAGGTAGGGAAGATCCCCTGGAAAAGGGACTGACAACCCACTCTAATATTCTTGCCTGGAAAATTCCATGGACAGAGGAACCTGGCAGGCTACAGTCCATGGGGTTGTGACTAACACTTAGACTTTCAGGCCACTCTGTCCATGGGATTTTTCAGGCAAGAATATTGCAATGGGTTGCCATTTTCCTTCTTCAAGGGATTTTCCTGACCCAGGGACCAAATCTGCAGGTGGATTAATTAACTGTTGAGCCTTCAGGAAAGTGGATTCATTAATTAGCATAGGGCAGGTTTTCTCAACTTCAGCACTACTAACATTGTGTATCAGATAATTTTTTGCTAGGGATGAGGAAGAGAAAGGTTTTCCATGCATTGTAGAACATTTGGCATCAGTTCTAGCTTCTACTAGAAATCAATAGCCCAGACCTTTTCCTCAGTCATGATAAACAAAATGTCTCTAGAAATTGCTAAATACTTCTGCAGGGGAACAGTGGGAGTAAAAAATTGCCCCAGCTGAAAATCACCAGCATAAGGAACTTTAGGTTTCTTTTTTTAGTTAAAAACCAGGTGACCAAGATATGTGGCCTGGCTAGAAATAAACCTAAACCGTTTCTTAAAGTAGCATTAGAATAAGAGCTTGTCATGCTGTCTATACAGTGTGGAAGGGTGGAATAGACCTGTGATTCATTCATTTCTGTGCTCCTCCCTTAGCAGAGGATCTAGCACATGATTTCACCATGTTAGCTTTTCCTCCAGTGAGAATTTGGTTACATTTTGTTTTTGATAGAACCTTTCACTCTTTCTAATCAGAGAGACTAAGGAATAGAGTTGGAACTTCCTTGGGCTTCCAAAACCAGGTTTGATATTGGTTTTTGTACCTGCTTGTTAGTAAATATTTGTGTGCCTGGCAAAATTCTGAGACTTGCCTTCAATGAACTAGCTGATAATTTAGCTCTTGTACATGGGACGTGTGTAATTTTGTGATGTGACAGGAGTGATAAATAACACTATGATGTTAATCAGACTGCAATGTATAAATGCATCAAATAAACACATACACCTTAAATTTATATAGTGTTATATGTCAATTATATCTCAATTATTAAAAATTTAAATAAATAAACAAATAAGTCAGCAGAGGTAAAGAGTCATAATTCTAGTGGCCCAGACAAAAATGATCTCTCAAGGGCTAATGTCCCAGAAAAAATTTAATAGATTATCTTATGACCATCTCTAGTCCTATAGCACACATTATCCAAAATCCCTCATTTCTGAACTATTTACTATCTTTCCCCCTACCTCACATGCCTACAAAATGTCAACAGATCTTCTACAAGTCTTAATTTAAAACCAACAGAAAAATAATCTGGTTCTCTGTGCCTCTTCCCCTATGTAGGGCACTCACCCATATGCCAAAGTACAGAGCCCACCCTTCGTCCCATACCTACCTCTTCCAGAAACTCAGAGGGCTCCCTCCTATTTCCCAAATGTCTTCATTTTTACTGTTCTGCAGTCCAGGGAATCAGAAGGTTCTAGCCACAATCACAAATCTAGGTTCTCAGGGACTAGTTAGTAGGGTAGGGAATGGCTTGCTTCTGTAGGGTTCTCCCTCAGTGCCTGGAGGAAATCAACTCCACTTCCCATGTGGTTAATTAGGAAAACATTTGCTGCCATGCTCCCTTTCAGGGAGTTGCCATACCTATGGGAAGTTAGGTCTTTGAATCAGGCTAGAAATCAGAAGGAAGGAGATACTTCGTTTCTTTTCTGAACAAACTGTGAAAGAATTGTTTGTATAAAAAGTGTCTGCTGAGACAGAGGAAGGTTAAGGAACAAGAGGAGCTAAGCTAACAAAATGTGGTTCAAAGGCAGAAGGATTTTCTTCACTCTTCATTGAAACAGATTCAGAGCAGTTCAGTGATAGCATAGCACAACTCTGAAGTATATTGTAGAAAATTCTTTCAGCAGCTGTGCAGCACACCTCAGCAGAACTTCTGCAGAAGGATCTAGGGTATTAAAGGACCATTAGCAGTTGTGGTGGGAAGGAGGGGTTCACGTGCATGAGATTTCACTGACTTCAATGGTTCCAGAGGCAGATGGCCCCAAAAGCTGGGGTCAGGATTTAACATTCCTTGACTGCAAGATAAAACTTACTATTAAACTATTTGACCCAGTTTCCTACGACTTGCTCTAGTTATTATCTCTTTGATGTTCAGTATCTTTAGTTTCTTTTTAACTACTGACTCTTCTCCCTCTCTTCCAAGCACGCACATTTTACTACTATATCATAGTATGGACGGGGTAGCCTGGTGGGCTGCAGTCCATGGGGTTGCTAAGAGTCAGACACGACTGAGCGACGTGACTGTCACTTTTCACTTTCATGCGTTGGAGAAGGAAATGGCAACCCACTCCAGTGTTCTTGCCTGGAGAATCCCAGGGATGGGGGAGCCTGGTGGGCTGCCGTCTATGGGGTCGCACAGAGTCGGACACGACTGAAGCGACTCAGCAGCAGCAGCATAGTGTCTAAGAAACTATATATCTACTATAACTTAAAGAAAGATATCCTTGATTACATTACCTGCTCTAGTTCTCCCATCTGTTCGTTATCAAATGTCTCAAACATCATCCATATTGGTTGGTTCATTTGTATTAATTTTATTCATTCATCTTCCAAGACTATGCAGAAGCCATATGGCTAAAATTATATTAACTCCTCATTTGCCAATGATCCTCTAACCACAAAATTTTATTGCCATTTTTCCAGTTTTTATTTTCCCTGCAAATATTCACTCAGCAAATATATCCAAGGTGGTTTTAAGACATTGGTGGGCTTCCCTGGTGGCTCAGAATCTGCTTTCAGTGTGGGAGACCTGAGTTTGATCCTTGGGTCTGGAGGATTCCACTGGAGGAGGAAATGGCTCCCCATTCCAGTATTCTTACCTGGAGATTCCATGGACAGAGGAGCCTGGAGGGCTACAGTCCATGGGGTCAGAGAGAGTTTGACATGATTGAGCGACTAACACTTCCAACACTTTAAGACATTGAGAATAAGGAATAATAATAATAAAACTAGATCATTTCCAGATCTCACTCATTGATCATTTATTTGTTCTTGTACTTTTTTGCCTTGATTTTCATGACACAGCTGTGTCTTTGTTCTCTTAGTTCCCTGGATATTTTGCAACAAGACAGTAAGATAGACTTAGGTTCTAATTCTGACTTTGTCACCTTCTTAGCTACATGACTATGGGGATGATACATAAGTCATTTAAACTTTAGTTTCCTCACTTTTAAACTGGTTGATAATAATGAGTAACTTATAAAAATACTGAAATTATAAGAAATATATAATTGCCTTGGTGCATTTTTAGCACATACTTAACCCAGTAAATAATAGTTATGTATTATATTCCTCCACCCACCAATTATAATCTTCCAGCCTCTCTTGCTATTTCTGACACTGTTTTTCAACTATCTAGTGCATCCTCATAGTTCAATTATAATCTTTATTTAACACTTGTATCTAAGTCCATAGACTTTTCATCTCTCTTGAAGTCCACTTCTTCATCCTTAATGGCAATAAGAAATTTCTGTTTATAAGTTTGTCCACATACTCAGAATAACATATCTATAACTCATCTTATAATTTCTCCCCTTTACTAGCTTTTGCTTTAGCTGTTACTGTATTTATCAATAATGGTGCCTGACAAACTAACTCAAACTTAAAATCTGTCTCTTTAATGCTCTTCTTTCCAACATGCCCTATATAGAGTCAGTTGTCAGACCTTATTGATTATTCATATTTATTTGTATCCCTTTTTTCCTTTTAGCTTCATTATTACTGTCTTATTTAGGCCTTTATTCCAGACCATTGCAGAAAAGAGTCTGATGCCTGAATAGTGATGAGTAAATGTTAGTTAAATAAATTAATGACATTTGTCACTTCCATAATTTCTCTGTATTCTACACATTAAAGTGCAATTTTGTGCATTAATGTCCACTCTAAAATTACCTAATAAGTTCATACTGCTTGCAAAATATATTTTAAAAATCCCAACACTTGACATTCTAGATCTCCAAATCTACCTAACTTAATCCTCCAATGCCATTTCTCCACTGATTCACTCTACAAGCCCTCTGTTTCAAGTGAAATATATTTAATATCCTACAAACATAGTTCTTGTATTTTCATGGCTAGACCTTTGTTTATCCTCTTCATTAAGCATATGTTACTTGAGTTCCATGTAAGTCCCTGGGCTGTGTAGTAGAAATTCAAATATGAATAGATAATTATAGATCACCATTAAATTTCTTAGAATCTGGACATATAACTAGATAATTTCAACAAGATATGTATGTACCAGATGTTTTAGGAACACAAAAGAAGACCCCCCAAAACAACCTGGGAACCAAGAAAGGCTTCCTGAAGAAGAGGGCAATGTACTGAAATTTGAAAAATTAATAAGAATTACAGAGGTGAAGTGTGTGCCTATATTTTGGGTGGAAAGAAGAAAGGCAGGGTTGAAATTTCAGGAAGAGGGAAGAATAGGGAAAAAACCCAAAGCATGAGAGATCAAAATAGCATTGTGAGAGTATGGCTACAAACAGTTTGGTTGCTGGGACTTACAGTTCAAGGCAAGGAATAGGGTGGAAAATAGAAAAGTGTCAAGCAAAAGCCCAGGAATGTCCTTATTTTCCCTGCCTTTCTTCTTAGTTAAACCAAGTCCTATTAAATGATTCTGCAAGTTAAGTGAAAGATCATTTTGGAGAATATATATTTGGGAACAATTAAAGTTGCAATCAAAGGGAAAGGTTAATCTTTAGCTAATTTTGAGTTTTGAGGCTCAAGTTCAATTTTGCCCTTGCATTTTTTGGCTATGTGAACTGGAGCAAGCCTTTAACTGCTCTGAATTATTCCATGTGTAAAATGGGAATAACTCTTGTCTTGGCTATCTCATACAAACAGCTTTTTGTATTTAATTGTGGTAAAAAGTGTGTAATATAAAATTTACCATGTTAATCATTTTAAACTTACAAATTCTTTTTCTAAAGAATTAAATGAAGGGGAGGGAGGCTCAAAAGGGAGATGATATGTGTGTGTATATATATACACACACACATATGTCTGGTTCTAGGTGAGTGATCACACCATTGTGGTTATCTGGGTCACTGAGATCATTTTTGTACAGTTCTTCTGTGTACTCTTGCCACCTCTTCTTAATCTCATGTGCTTTTATTAGGTCCGTACTATTCTGTCCTTTATTGTGCCCATTGTGCATGAAATGTTCCCTTGGTATCTCTGATTTTTTTAAGAGATCTCTAATCTTTCCTATTCTATTGTTTTCCTCTATTGCTTTGTATTGATCAGTTAGGAAGGCTTTCTTATCTCTCCTTGCTATTCTTGGAACTCTGCATTCAAATGGGTATATCTTGCCTTTTCTTCTTTGCCTTTCACTTCTCTTCTTTTCTCAGCTATTTGTAAGCCCTCCTCAAACAACCATTTTGCCTTTTTGCATTTCTTCTTCTTGGGGACGGCTTTGGTTACTGCCTCCTGTACAATGCTAGGAACCTCTGTCCATAGTTCTTCAAGCACTCTATCAATTCTAATACCATGAATCTATTTGTCATTTCCACTGTATAATCATAAGGGATTTGATTTAGGTCATACGTGAATGGTCTAGTGGTTTTCCCTACTTTCTTCAATTTAAGTCTGAATTTTTCAATAAGAAGTTCATGATCTGAGCCACAATCAAATATATAAAATTATGACACATTCACATAGTTTTATGGCAGAAACCAGCACCTTGTAATTATCCTCCAATTAAACAATAAATTTTAAAAAAGAATTAAATGAATGTGTATTTAAAACTTCAAAAATATATTATTATCATCATCATTATCATCATCTCAGCCAAAGTGGAAAACATAGTGAAAAATGAGTGAAAGGCTGAGAAGAAAGTAGTGTTTGCTGGTGGTCTGTTTCAGAGAGGTGTGATCTTGAAAGAAGTCTGTTCTGACACCCATTGTCATTCTGGGCCCCAGTGCCTAGATCTATACTCCCCTATGAGAGATAAGATTATTTAGCCACAGGAAAGTTTTGAGACCTGACCCCCTCAGGAATGTCTGGTTACCATGTGACATGCTTCCTCTAATAGGTCCCTTAGAGTGGAGAATGAGATGCATCACATTTTAAAGATCCTGTGTTATCTAAAGAGAAGCTCCCAAGCAAGATAATTTTTCCATTCTAGATACTCCAGAAAGAGAGTGCAGAAACATCTATAGTCTCACTGACAAATTAGCAGAAGGGGCAGATTGTCACAGAGATTCTGAGGACCATTCTTGTGGTCTCAGGCAAGGTACGTGGTAAGCCAGTGGAGCATGCTAACCTGCGTTTGGTACCCAAATTAACCTGTTTTTTCAAGTTAAATTTTCTTTCATGGTAAAATTTTCTCAGAATATGGAGTAAAACCTCATATGTTTAGAACTGTATTATATAAGTAAAGAAATTAGAATAAGTAAAGAAATTAGAATAAGAAATTAGAAAGGATATTAGGAAGAATATTGTTCATCTAACAGATGAAGATACTAATGATATCTAAGGTCTTTCCAACACTAAAATTTTAAAGTCCAAAGAATTGTGGGTTCCTGGGGACTTAAAGAGAATTTTACTTCTTTATTTCCAGGACTGCAATCTAATTCAAGTCTCTTTTTACTCTACAATGAAAATCTTTAGGCTGAACTCCTTGGGCACTGCTGATTAACTGTCATTTTAGGATTTTCTTAAATGTTCTTTATGTGTCTCAGGAGCAAAAATTAATGTTTTATTCAACTTTATATAGCCCTTAAGGCTTCAGTGAGCTTCCAAGGTGTCACTAGTGGTAAAGAACCTGCCTGCCAATGCAAAAGATGTAAAAGACACAGGTTCTATCTCTAGGTTGGGAAGATCCCCTGGAGTAGGGTATGGCAACCCACTCTGGTATTTGTGCCTGGAAAATCCCATGGACAGAGGAGCCTGGCAGGATACAGTTGATTGGGTTGCAAAGACTCAGACATGGCTTAGCACACACTTATGCACAAACCTTCAGCAGTGACTGGCACCTAGCAGAGGATCAATAAATATATGAATGTAATTGAACTGATGTACAGATGAAAGATAACAATGTAAACTTGCTAGTGAGAAGATACTCACTCAAAGTAAGAAATAGTCACTCTAGTTAAGCCACTTAGCTCTAAAATTCCACTTTTCATAGCTCCATGGTCTCTTACTTTATCCATCTGTGTTCTCTATAATGACTACTCAGGATGGCCATTCTCTGGGACTTTAGGCTGAGAAAAGATAACACACAAGAGACAAAAATGTGACTGCTTCCAACAGAGAAAACTCAGATCGCTCATACCTTTCTCAGTCCATGCCCTCTGCCCTTCTACTTCACTGGTGCCTGCTCCCTTCCAAAACCTGGCTCTCCTATCTTTCTTCCTCCAGGCTTGAGACATAAGGTAAGAGGCATCTTCTAAAACTAATTTTCCTAGTCTTCAATACATTTGTTTTAACCTCTGTTTGACCTGAGCTGGGGAAAAACACATTAGCTCTCTCATCTCATACCTAGGGCAGTCGTAAACACACAGTGGGACTCAGAGAAGGAAATACAGCGAATGCTGAACCCTGATCGAAACTGCCCAGTGTGGCACAGATAATAATAGTGACTAAAGGCCCAAAGACCAACATTCCAGTTATTGCTTTGGATCCTAGCTATGTGACTTTGGGAAATTACTTTTCCCCTCTGGTTCTCAATTTCTCTACCTGTAAAACAACAATAATAATCTCCCTAGCATGCATGCATGCCTGCTCAATTGCTTCAACCATGCCTGACTCTTTGTGACCTCATGGTCTATAGCCTATGAGGCTCCTCTGTCCATGGGATTTCCCAGGTAAGAATATCGGAGTGGATTGCCATTACCTCCTCCAGGGGATCTTCCAGAATCAGGACTTAAACCCAGGTCTCCGGCATTGCTGGCATATTCTTTGCTGTCTGATGTGGGTCTCCTGCATTGCAGGCAGATACCATCTGAGCCACCAGGGGGAAATGGAAAAAAGATGTGTTAAATATCATGAAACAATAAAATATAAAGTATTCTTAAGAGAGAATGTTTACTTCTGGCAATGAGACTTAGTGAGACTTTTATGATAATGGGACCATTTACTGGATATTGGTAATTGGATTCCAATAGGAAGAGATCAAGAAAATGGAAAAAAGAATGATATAAAAATAAAATGCAGGAAATTGGTCCTATATGGCAGAGCTGATGAGCATATAGAAAAATATTTGGCTTAAAACTTTGACTAGTAGACAGTGAAAAACAAATACTGCTCATATGTGGAATCCAAAAACTGGAACAAATAAACTTATTTACAAAGCAGAAATAGAGCCACAGATATAGAAGACAAATGTATAGTTACCAGGGGAAAGGGGGCCAGGAGGGATAAATTGAGAGATGGGAATTAACATAGACACAGTACTATTGTGTTATTCAAAAATATATAAAATAGGTCAGGGGCAGTGGCTAAGAGGAGCTACCCCATGTCCAAGGTAAGGAGCAGCGGCTGTGCTTTGCCGGAGCAGCCATGAAGAGATACCCCCCATCCAAGGTAAAAGAAACCCAAATAAGATGCTAGGCTCTGAGAGAGAGAATCAGAGGGCAGACAGATTGAAACCACAACACAGACAACTGGCCAATCTGATCACACAGACCACAGCTTGTTTAACTCAAAGAAACTAAGCCATGCCATGTGGGGCCACCAAAGACGGACAGGTCATGGTGGAGAGGTCTGACAGAATGTGGTCCACTGGAGAAGGAAATGGCAAACCATTTCAGTATTCTTGCCTTGAGAACCCCATGAACAGTATGAAAAGGCAAAAAAAAAAAAAAAAAAAGAACACTGAAAGACGAACTCCCCAGGTCAGTAGGTGCCCAATATGCTACTGGACATAAGTGGAGTAATAACTCCAGAAAGAATGAAGAGATGGAGCCAAAGCAAAAACAATATCCAGTTATGGATGTCACTGGTGATAGAGGCAAGGTCCAATGCTGTAAACAGCAATATTGCATAGGAACCTGGAATGTTAGGTCCATGAGTCAAGGCAAATTGGAAGTGGTCAAACAGGAGATGGCAAGAGTGAACATCGACATTCTAGGAATCAGCGAACTAAGATGGACTGGAATGGGTTAATTTAACTCAGATGACCATTATATCTACTGCTGTGGGCAGGAATTTCTTAGAAGAAATGGAGTAATACAATACTTGGATGCAATCTCAAAAATGACAGAATGATCTCTGTTCATTTCCAAGGCAAACAATTCAGTATCACGGTAATCCGAGTCTATGCCCTGACCAGAAAAGCTGAAGACGCTGAAGCTGAATGGTTCTATGAAGACCTACAGGACCTTTGAGAACTAACACCCAAAAAGATGTCCTTTTCATTGTAGGGGACTGGAATGCAAAAGTAGGAAGTCAAGAAATACGTGGAGTAACAGACAAATTTGGCCTTGGAAAGCAGAATGAAACAGGGAAAGGGCTGATAGAGTTTTGCCAAGAGGACGCACTGGTCATAGCAAACACCCTTTTCCAACAACACAAGAGAAGACTCTACACATGGACTTCATCAGATGGTCAACACCAAAATCAAATTGATTATATTCTTTGCAGCCAAAAATGGAGAAGCACTATACAGTCAGCAAAAACAAGACCAGGAGCTGACTGTGGCTCAGATCATGAAATCCTTATTGCCAAATTCAGACTTAAATTGAATAAAGTGGGGAAAACCACTAGACAATTCAGGTATGACCTAAATCAAATCCCTTATGATTGATTATACTGTGGAAGTGAGATATAGATTTAAGGGACTAGACCTGATAGACAGAGTGCCTGATGAACTATAGAAGGAGGTTCGTGACATTGTACAGGAGACAGGGATCAAGACTAATCCCAAGAAAAAGAAATGCAAAAAAGCAAAATGGTTGTCTGAGGAAGCTTTACAAATACCTGTAAAAAGAAGAGAAGTGAAAAGCAAAGGAGAAAGGGGAAAATATATCCATTTGAATGCAGAGTTCCAAGAATAGCAAGAAGAGATAAGAAAGCCTTCCTCAGTGATCAGTGCAAAGAAATAGAGGAAAACAATAAAATAGGAAAGACTAGAGATCTCTTAAAGAAAAATAGAGATACCAAGGGAATATTTCATGCAAAGATGGGCTCGATAAAGGACAGAAATTGTATGGACCTAACAGAAGCAGAAGATATTAAGAAGAGGTGGCAGGGATACACAGAAGAACTGTAAAAAAAAGATCTTCATGACCCAGATAATCATGACGGTGTGATCACTCGCCTAGAGCCAGACATCCTGGAATGTGAAGTCAAGTAGGCCTTAGGAAGTATCACTACAAGCAAAGCTAGTGGAGGTGATTGAATTCCAATTGAGCTATTTAAAATCTTAAAAGATGATACTGTGAAAGTGCTACGCTCAATATGCCAGCAAATTTGGAAAACTCAGCAGTGGCCACAGGACTCGAAAGGTCAGTTTTCTTTCCACCCAAAGAAAGGCAATGACAAAGAATGTTCAAAGTGCCACACAATTGCACTCATCTCACACACTAGTAAAGTAATACTCAAAATTCTCCAAACCAGGCTTCAGCAATACTTGAACCGTGAACTTCCAGATGTTCAAACTGGTTTTAGAAAAGGCAGAGGAACCAGAGATCAAATTGCCAACATCCGCTGGACCATTGAAAAAGCAAGAGAGTTCCAGAAAAACATCTATTTCTGCTTTGTTAACTATGGCAAAGTCTTTGACTGTGTGGATCACAATAAACTGTGGAAAATTCTGAAAGAGATGGGAATACCAGACCACCTGACCTCCCTCTTGAGAAACCTATATGCAGATCAGGAAGCAACAGTTAGAACTGGACATGGAACAACAGACTGATTCCAAAGGAAAAGGAGTACATCAAGGCTGTATATTGTCACCCTGCTTATTTAACTTATATGCAGAGTACATCATGAGAAATGCTGGGCTGGAGGAAGCACAAGCTGGAATCAAGTTTGTCGGGAGAAATATCAATAACCTCAGATATGCAGATGATACCACCCTTATGACAGAAAGCGAAGAAGAACTAAAGAACCTCTTGATGAAAGTGAAAGAGGAGAGTGAGAAAGTTGGCTTAGAGCTCAACATTCAGAAAACTAAGATCATGGTATCGGGTCCCAACACTTCATGGCAAATGGATGGAGAAACAGTGGAAACAGTGGCTGACTGTATTTTTGGGGGCTCCAAAATCACTGCAGATGGTGATTGCAGCCATGAAATTAAAAGACCCTTACTCCTTGGAAGGAAAGTTATTACCAACCTAGACAGCATATTAAAAAGCAGGGACATTACTTTGTCAACAAAGTTCCATCTAGTCAAGGCTTTGGTTTTTCCAGTAGTCATATATGGATGTAAGAGTATAAAGGAAGCTGAGCGCAGAAGAATTGATGCTTTTGAGCTGTGGTGCTGGAGAAGACTCTTGAGAGTCCCCTGGACTGCAAGGAGATCCAACCAGTCCATCCTAAAGGAAATCAGTCCTGGGTGTTCATTGAAAGGACTGATGTTGAAGCTGAAACTGCAATATTTTGGCCACCTGATGCAAAGAGCTAACTCATTTGAAAACACCCTGATGTTGGGAAAGATTGAAAGCAGGTGAAGAAGGGGACAACAGAGAATGAGATGGTTGGATGGCATCATCGACTCAATGGATATGAGTTTGGGTAAACTCTGGGAGTTGGTGATTGACAGGGAGGCCTGGCGTGCTGCAGTTCATGGGGTCACAAAGAGTCAGACACGACTGAACAACTGAACTGAGCTGAACTGAATAAAGACCTGCTGTATAACACAGGGAACTCTACATAGTACTCTCCAGTGACCTAGTTGGGAAAAGAATCTGAAAAATAATGGATCTATGTATATGTATAACTGATTCACATTGCTGTACACCTGAAACTGACCAACATCATGAAGTAACTACACCTCAATACTTTTTAAAATTAATAAATAAATTTAAATCCATAAAAGGTAAGAAAAAGAAAAAAATTGATTGGAACCTGTAAGGCTATGATCTTTGGGTTTATCCTTTAATGTTTTTGAAAAGACAAGGGACAGTAAGACCATGCATAGAAATATTCATCTGTGGAATGACTTCATGTAGGTAAGACCAGTCAAAAAGATGCTAAAATAGTTAATAGGTAAGCATACTGCTATACTTAAGTTTAATTAGCCTTTCAAAAAATTTAGTTGCCCTTTCTTCCAAACAACTAGATGTTGGCCTGATTTCTATTGCAGCTGACTTTTGTGACATTTTCTTCCCAAGATTGCCAAAGTTATTCGAGAAGCTATTTTTTTTTTTTTTTAATGTCAGGATGATCTCCTCCTCCCTTTGGTTCTTAGATGTGGTCTTTCTAGGAGGAATGGGATGCGCAAGGTTGAAATTACATGTTTGTCCAAAATTCGATGGCCACTTTTCAGATATACTGTGATTCTGAAGAGACTCTTTATCTGAGCACCTATCAATATCAACCACTGAGAGAAGAGAAGGAGAGGGAGTTACAGAGAAAGCAGAGGAGAGGAGGGATGCTTTCTTGTGTCTGGGTTCCTATGTTCTAAATGGAAAATAGACTTGCTGCTATGAAACCAACAGAAGAGAGGCAGAGTGATAAAGGTAGCCAATCCTAGATTAGATAGCAGAGCTAGAAAGTATGAGTGACCAACTGAAGACTTAATGAGTGAAATGTTTCTGATGGTGTTTTATATTTTTTAATTGCTTTTCTAAATAACAGAAATTGACAATAGTCAAAAAGAAAGGTACATGTTTTAAAGCTAAACACAGAGTGGGACAAAAACCTCAGAAATTAAAAAAATTGACTGCACCTCCAGAAAATAATTCAAGAGAATTAAAATTGTGTGCTGCTTTGTGTTTTCTTCATATCATTTGAAGATGTTTACAAAAAGATTCATTTAGGGGTGCAAAAGCAAACATTTCAGATGTTCCTGCATAAAGGTGCAACTGGAGAGATTTCTAACTGGCCTGTTTAGGGCCCCAGCATCAGGTTAAGTAACTGATTACAGAAGAGAGCAAAGCAATTTTCAATAAGTAATCACCATCCCAATTTCAGGAGTTCTGGTCTCCTTTCTTCCCTTCCCAGGTGACACAGGTGATGACCAGTGAGAATCAGACAAGGGTGACTGAGTTCCTCTTCTCTATGTTCCCACATTTACATGAAGGTGGCCTCTTATTCTTTATTCTCTTGCTTCTCATCTATGGATTTATCGTAACTGGAAACCTAATGATATTCATTATTACCCAGCTGGATGCGGCCTTGCACACCCCCATGTATTTCTTCATCCGTGTCCTCTCTTTCCTGGAGATCTGGTATACCACAACCACCATCCCCAAGATTCTCTCTTGCCTAGTCAGTGAGCAGAAAACCATCTCTCTTGCTGGTTGCTTTCTTCAGATGTACTTCTTCCACTCACTTGGCATCACAGAAGGCTGTGTCCTGACAGCAATGGCAATTGACAGGTACATAGCTATCTGCAACCCCCTCCATTACCCAAACATTACAACTCCCAAACTCTGTGTCCATCTGACAGCTGGATCCTGCGTCTGTGGCTTCCTCCTGGTGCTCCCTGAAATTGCATGGATTGGCACCCTGCCTTTCTGTGGCTCCAATCAGATCCAGCAGATCTTCTGTGACTTCACCCCTGTGCTGAGCTTGGCCTGCACAGATACATCCCTGGTGGTCATTATGGATGCCATCCATGCAGTGGAGATCCTGGCCTCCTTCCTGGTCATCACCCTATCCTACCTCCGGATCATTGTGGTGATTCTGCAAATGCCCTCAGCTGAAGGCCGCCACAAAGCTTTCTCTACCTGTGCTGCCCACCTTGCTGTGTTCTTGCTGTTTTTTGGCAGTGTGGCTGTCATGTACTTGCGATTCTCAGCCACCTACTCTGTGTTTTGGGACACAGCAATTGCTGTCACTTTTGTTATCCTCGCTCCCTTCTTCAACCCCATTATCTATAGCCTGAGAAATAAGGATATGAAAGATGCAATTGGGAGGCTCTTTGGCTATCAGAAGAGGGCTGGTGGGGTTAAGAGATAGATCGAGATCTCTCTAGACTCTGAAAAAAACTCTAGGAAGTTCAGCTTTGCACTGTCCTTTGTCTTGTTCATGATTATGCTCTTTTTCTATTGTCACAGCTACTTGTTCTATTATTATAAACAAGGATGAGAAACTGCTGCATCCAAGTCATTGGTAGCGATTGCAGAGCTTATTTACATTGATGTAGTTGTGGTAGCTGAAAGCAGTATACATGGGTTTTCCTGCTTTATGATGCAGGCAGGCTTCTTCCTCACACTCTATTAGCAAGACTCCTGCCCTTGTTTTCTGTGGTCCCAAGTGCTGATGAGGCCAGAGAGCAGGACTGAAGAAGCATAAAAGACATCATGGTTCTTGATATTGCTGTTAGCTTTTCCCCTTGACTCATTGGAAAAGACTCTGATACTGGGAGGGATTGGGGGCAAGAGGAGAAGGGGACGGCAGTGGATGAGATGGCTGGATGGCATCACTGACTTGATGGATGTGAGTCTCAGTGAACTCCGGGAGTTGGTGATTGACAGGGAGGCCTGGCGTGCTGCGATTCATGGGGTTGCAAAGAGTCAGACACGACTGAGCAACTGGTCTGATCTGATCTGATCTGAATCCTCTTTTCAATGATGAACCCCATGCAGTTCCACATTCCACATCAATAAACAATTTCCTGAAACTACAGAGAAAACATCTTCACTTTTAGCTTATTTAATGCACAAATTCAACTCAATGGCCATGTTCTGATCTTGTATACCATCTGTATAGAATTTTAACCCAATAGAGTGGCATAGTAATTAATAATAGTCCACTATTTCCTCTAGTAATTTACTATTTTAAATATTTTCACATATATGAATCCTCTTGACTTGAAAAAAAAAAAGCAATTAGGTCAGATATCACCATATTAAATGTTGGAACAAAGGTTCAAAGAAGTTTAATGATCTGCCTAAAGTCATATAGATCATTAGTGACAGAGCTGGGACTTAACTTCAGGATTCTACTTCATGCTCTGCCCCCAATAAATACATGTGTTCTTTTAATATACTCTGTGTTTAAGAAAATAAATTATATCCATTTCTTTTTCTCAAAGTTTCATGAAACCTTACCAGTCTTTAATGAGTACTAGGAGTCATGGGTTCTTTCCTTTGTGAATTTCCTAGTCCTCAGGTGATTGTAGAAAGACTATTCAACTATAGGGTTCAAGGACAAAATATTCTGTCTTTTTCTGCCACTAAGCTGTGTCATTTCCTTGTCTTTAAAATTACATGGTTCCTGGAACTGATTGATCATCAGAACTTATGACTCAGAAAATCTGAAAGTGAAAACCATTCTTGTGCATTTCTGAGAAGTTTCCAAGAATATTCTAATGATGAGTCAGATGTGGGAATGACTAAACTCATTCCTAGCTCTAGGGCTTCTTGAGATGTATAAGAGCTAAGATTTTTTTTTTAATTTAAGATAAAGATCTTAAATGTATTACTCATTTATTCTTACAACAACTCTGTGAAATAAATATTAAATCTTTTTGTTTTACAAATGGAAAACATGAAACACAGTTTCAATAGTTCAAGTATGTGGAGCTTATTATTAGGAATCCAGAGCAAAAATTCAATTCTACCTGATCCCAGAGTCAGGTCTTTATTTGCCAAGATATTGTGCTCACTTTACATGGCTTTCATTCTGGACCAATTACTAAACCTAACCTTCCAAATGAAATAGGATTTTCAGTAAATATGATAACTATTAAACAAAAAGTGATGAAACAGTTTGCTCCTCGAGATTTCAAGATTTAAGAAAAAAAATGTTTGACTAGCAGTTCTATGTTAGGTACTCTGTTAAGTGCACAGGATTTAATTAGTGGCTATCATATCGGTGTTTTTTATCTTTGTTTCTGATTTTTGTTCAGTTCAGTCGCTCAGTCGTGTCTGACTCTTTGCGACCCCGTGAATTACAGTACACCAGGCCTCCCTGTCCATCACCAACACCCGGAGTTCATTCAAACTCACGTCCATCAAGTCGGTGATCCCATCCAGCCATCTCATCCTCTGTCATCCCCTTCTCCGCCTGCTCCCAATCCCTCCGAGCACCAGAGTCTTTTTCAATGAGTCAACTCTTCACATGAGGTGGCCAAAGTACTGGAGTTTCAGCTTTAGCATCATTCCTTCCAAAGAACACCCAGGACTTATCTCCTTCAGAATGGACTGGTTGGATCTCCTTGCAGTCCAAGGGACTCTCAAGAGTCTTCTCCAACACCACAGTTCAAAAGCATCAATTCTTCGGCCTCAGAGTCTGATAAATAATTATTGTTGCTATTTTAATGTGTGCTGTTATTCATTGAATTTACATTTTTCTTAACATAAAATGGTCCCTATAAACTCAGTGTTCCCAGCTTTAGGCTATTTTATTTCATCTAAATCTTCTAAACATTTAGTATTTGTTCTTCAAGCCTCTTTGAATATGTGTCTTTTTTTCAATCCTTTCTTCTCTCTTTCAATCTAGCGTATTGATTCTCCATCACTTCATGGGAAATAGATGGGGAAACAGTGTCAGACTTTATTTTTGGGGGCTCCAAAATCACTGCAGATGGTGACCGCAACCATGAAATTAAAAGACGCTTACTCCTTGGAAGGAAAGTTATGACCAACCTAGATAGCATATTCAAAAACAGAGACATTACTTTGCCAACAAAGGTCCATCTAGTCAAGGCTATGGTTTTTCCTGTGGTCATGTATGGATGTGAGAGTTGGACTGTGAAGAAGGCTAAGCACCGAAGGATTGATGCTTTTGAACTGTGGTGTTGGAGAAGACTCTGGAGAGTCCCTTGGACTGCAAGGAGATCCAACCAGTCCATTCTGAAGGAGGTCAGCCCTGGGATTTCTTTGGAAGGAATGATGCTAAAGCTGAAACTCCAGTACTTTGGCTACCTCATTCGAAGAGTTGACTCATTGGAAAAGACTCTGATGCTGGGACAGATTGGGGGCAAGAGGAGAAGGGGATGAGAGAGGATGAGATGGCTGGATGGCATCACTGACTCGATGGAAGTGAGTCTGAGTGAACTCTGGGAGCTGGTGGTGGACAGGGAGGCCTTGCGTGCTGCGATTCATTGGGTTGCAAAGAGTCAGACATGACTGAGACTGAACTGAACTGAACTGAACCTTAACTTTTGTCACTGAAGCTCAGAAATTATTGTTTTTACTATTATTGTCCTCTACTTCTCAATATTAACTGCAAGCTTCAAGAAAGATTCCTCATATTCAAGTATGATATTCTGGGTACTGACATCAGGACCAATATATGCCTTTGTTTTGATGTGACTTATTTTCTATCTTTTTGCTTGTCATGCTGTTTCTTGCTTACTGCACATCTCCCATTAGACTAAGGATCCACAGGGATAAGGTTTCCTCATCCTTCTGAATGTTACACCATTCAGCATAGCATCTTTTGACTATCCAAGTTTTGCTGTTGGCTAAGTGACTGACTGATTGAGAAGCTGGGCTGACTGAAAAAGGTGGATCAATACCTGTGAGAACAAACGAAGAACACAGAAAAGATGGTCTTGGTAAAAACTGAGTATCCATATCAGCCTAAAGTAGCAAAAGGAGAAGGAATGAAGAAGAGAGGATGTGTCAAACAGGTTGATGCAGTATTCAGAGGAGCAAGACTAAGATAATGATTAGTCTAAGATAATCATCAGGCTAATGATTAGTCTTAACTGCTTCATGCTCTTAACAATTTCCTAGACCCAGCCCTATCTCAGGATAAGAGTATCTCCTATGTATAATAGTGCCTTTGCTTTCTGTTTAAGGACATTAGAACAAGAGAGTAGCTATTTTCCCCATTTGTTCTGAACTCCAAGTTTACCTTTGGAGACATCAAGTTATCTCTACACCCGATGTTACTCCGTGGAAGGAAAGTTATGTCCAACCTAGATAGCATATTCAAAAACAGAGACATTACTTTGCCAACAAAGGTCCGGCTAGTCAAGGCTATGGTTTTTCCTGTGGTCATGTATGGATGTGAGAGTTGGACTGTGAAGAAAGCTGAGCGCCGAAGAATTGATGCTTTTGAACTGTGGTGTTGGAGAAGACTCTTGGGAGTCCCTTGGACTGCAAGGAGATCCAACCAGTCCATTCTGAAGGAGGTCAGCCCTGGGATTTCTTTGGAAGGAATGATGCTAAAGCTGAAACTCCAGTACTTTGGCTACCTCATGCGAAGAGTTGACTCATTGGAAAAGACTCTGATGCTGAGACAGATTGGGGGCAGGAGGAGAAGGGGATGACAGAGGATGAGATGGCTGGATGGCATCACTCACTCGATGGACATGAGCCTGAGTGAACTCCAGGAGCTGATGATGGACAGGGAGGCCTGGTGTGCTGCGATTCATGGGGTCGCAAAGAGTTGGACACGACTGAGCGGCTGAACTGAACTTAACTGATGAGGAATTACTATTCAGCATATCTGAACAAATGTAATCTAATCTCTGCTTGAACACTTAACCAAGGTGGTCTCCTACAATGTTGGATAGCTCTAATTTTCAGATTGCTTCTCCTTATTAGAGTAAACTTAATGTCGTCTAAGATTGAGAATTTGAGATTATACTGTCTGAACATGAATCTTTACTTTTCCACTTGCTAGCTGTACAACCATGGGGAACTAGCATAGGTGTCCTGAGCTACAGTGTCAGTCTCTATAATATGGGATCTTCAAGGCTTTTGAGGATTAAATGCTGTAAGGTATATAAAATGCCAAGCACAATGTCTATAGTTCTTATTAAATATTAGTTACTATTAATCAATGCTTTTTTTTTTTCTTTTACTATTGTTCTGAACTGAAAACTACTTCCAGGCCCCTCATTTTGTACATCTCTAGGGAATACCATTCAATCTTTAGTTTTTGCTTTCTGAAATCCCAGTAGCAGATGCTGAGTTACCCAAATTTTATAACATGAGTTACCCAAGGCCAAGCACTGAAATTGTTGTATGAACTTTTGGCACAAACTAAAGAACACCTTGCCATTGTACACATAGATTACAGAGTCCTAGCTAAGATGTGATCACATCTCCCCATGTTGGAAATTTACTGTCCTTGAAGACGTAATTCTTTACATTTTGTAACTGAAAAATGATCAGAGCTATAACTAAACCCTTTAGCAAAATAGTAACATCAGAGCATGGAATTAAACACTACTTCTCTAAAACTGTGATTGGAGAACCTCATCCTCTGCATTTAAATTTCATTTCTCCAGGAACAAAGCACCAGGTCTGCATAAAGCTGGTTGGTTGTGCAAAACCCTGGTTTAAATCAGTTTAGCCAGTGATATTCCTAAATTCAATACTTATTTTTCCTTTAAAAATAAACTTTTTATTATTCATTTTGCTATGCTACATCCCATCCCATATATCTTATATCTTTGGACTAATCAACTTCCATACAGGGTAAAGTAAAAAAGGTCTAAGAGATAACATTTATTGTTGATAATGTTATCTCCTTTCAATAATCTCTTCCCAATCCTTCCATCCCATCCACTTAAAATCACTATGTTCAGAGAAATTAATCAGTAAAATATCTATATTTTGAAATAGAATTTGTTTATAAGACTTTGTTTTCATATGCAGAGTCCCTGATTCTGACTTGCTCTATAGTTTTGGCAGGTGTTTTATCTAAGTCTAAATTTCCAATTCTATAAAATAGAAATAATTATTCCAATTACTTCTTTCATAAATATGTCTAATTGTGATTTATCCTTCAGTTTTCATCTTAAATGTAACTAATTTGAGTAGAGATTGCATGTGTTTATGCTAAGTCACTTTAGTCATGTCCAACTCTTTGAGACCTATGAACTGTAGCCTGCCAGGCTTCTCTGTAGATGGGATTCTCTAGGCAAGTGTACTGGAGAGGGTTGCCATGCCCTCTTCCAGGGGATCTTCCAAACCCAGGAATCAAACCCATGTCTCTTATATCTCCTGTATTGACAGGCAGGTTCTTTACCAGTAGCATCACCTGGGAAGAGAGTGCATGAATATTTAATAACTAATTGCCACAACTTAAATCAATTAATTGTAACTAATTACAAATTGAGCACAAATTTAATGTCTAGAATCTTCAACTCTTTGAAAACATCTCTAAGAACAAGAACTTAAAGAAAAACAGGGTAATATCTATTTTGTATGTCATCATTTTATGTAAAGTTTAGCACAGCATTTGATATACAGTTCAGTTCAGTTCAGTTCAGTCGCTCAGTCATGTCCAACTCTTTGCGACTCCATGAATCACAGCACGCCAGGCCTCCCTGTCCATCACCAACTCCCGGAGTTCACCCAGACTCACATCCATCGAGTCAGTGATGCCATCCAGCCATCTTATCTTCTGTGGTCCCCTTCTCCTCCTGCCCCCAATCCCTCTCAGCATCAGAGTCTTTTCCAATGAGTTAACTCTTCACATGAGGTGACCAAAGTACTGGAGTTTCAGCTTCAGCATCATTCCTTCCAAAGAAATCCCAGGGCTGATCTCCTTCAGAATGGACTGGTTGGATCTCCTTGCAGTCCAAGGGACTCTCAAGAGTCTTCTCCAACACCACAGTTCAAAAGCATCAATTCTTCGGCCCTCAACTTTCTTCACAGTCCAACTCTCACATCCATACATGACTACTGGAAAAACCATAGCCTTGACTAGACGGATCTTTGTTGGCAAAGTAATGTCTCTGCTTTTGAATATGCTATCTAGGTTGGTCATAACTTTCCTTCCAAGGAATAAGCGTCTTTTAATTTCATGGCTGCAGTCACCATCTGCAGTGATTTTGGAGCCCAAAAAAATAAAGTCTGACACTGTTTCCACTGTTTCCCCATCTATTTCCCATGAAGTGATGGGACCGGTTGCCATGATCTTTGTTTTCTGAATGTTGAGCTTTAAGCCAACTTTTTCACTCTTCTCTTTCACTTTCATCAAGAAGATTTGTAGTTCCTCTTCACTTTCTTCCATAAGGGTGGTGTCATCCGCATATCTGAGGTTATTGATATTTCTCCTGGCAATCTTGTTTCCAGCTTGTGCTTCTTCCAGCCCAGCGTTTCTCATGATGTACTCTGCATAGAAGTTAAATAAGCAGGGTGACAGAATATAGCCTTGACGTACTCCTTTTCCTATTTGGAACCAGTCTGTTGTTCCATGTACACTAATAGCTAAAAAATATATGCTGAGTTGACAGATGGAAGATTGCAGAAATACAGATACTTTGGGCTCTTTATTATGTCGATCTATGTAATTCTGCACAGAATTAAAGATTTTCTTACAGTCAACATTTGATAACCTACCAACAGTAGACAGCCAATGTATAAATAATCCCTAACACCAAATAATAATTAAAGACTTGAATTTCTCAGATGCTAAACCACAGGATTATTTTTCATACATTAAGGGAAGTAATTAGCTTGAAATGAAATAAAGTAGTGCAACATAAAAAGTGATCCTATTTCCTGCCACAGACTCTTTCATTTTCACTCTTTTTACTGGGACAGTTAGAATGGCTGTGATCCGAAAGTCTACAAGCAATAAATGCTAGAGAGGTTGTGGAGAAAAGGGAACCCTCTTACACTGTTGGTGGGAATGCAAACTAGTACAGCCACTATGGAGAACAGTGTGGTGATTCCTGAAAAAACTGGAAATAGAACTGCCTTATGACCCAGTAGTCCCACTGCTGGGCATACACACCAAGGAAACCAGAATTAAAAGAGACACATGTACCCCACTGTTCATTGCAGCACTGTTTATAGTAGCCAGGACATGGAAGCAACCTAGATGTCCACCAGCAGATGAATGGATAAGAAAGCTGTGGTACATACACACAATGGAATATTACTCAGCCATTAAAAAGAATACATTTGAATCAGTTCTAATGAGGTGGATGAAACTGGAGCTTATTATATGGAGTGAAGTAAGCCAGAAAGAAAAACACCAATACAGTATACTAATAATATATATGGAATTTAGAAAGATGGTAATGATAACCCTGTATGCGAGACAGCAAAAGAGACACAGATGTATAGAACAGTCTTTTGGACTCTGTGGGAGAGGGAGAGGGTGGGATGATTTGGGAGAATGGCATTGAAACATGTATAATATCATATAAGAAACTAATCACCAGTCCAGGCTGGATGCAGGATACAGGATGCTTGGGGCTGGTGCACTGGGATGACCCAGAGGGATGGTATGGGAAGGGAGGTGGGAGGGGGGTTCAGGATGGGGAACACATGTACACCCATGGCAGATTCATGTTGATGTATGGCAAAACCAATACAATATTATAATTAGCCTACAATTAAAATAAATACATTTAAATTTAAAAAAAAAGACCACTGAGATAAACACATCTCACAAATTCTCCTTCTGGCTAGTTTACCCCTTTTTTCCTTTTAAGAAAAATATCTGGGAAATATTTTTGTTTAATTATGTTTTCCTGGATGTTGTTCTAACAGAGTAAAGATGAGAGGTCTGGGCAGAGTTAAAGAAATAAAATAAATGTAACTCTTTTTTTTTTTTTTTTAATCAGTTTATGCCAGGCATTTTGTACTGTGGTTTACAGACCTTATCAGTAATCCTCAAAACAACCTTCAAAAATAACAAATGATGAAATTGACTCATCAATTAAGAAAGTTTGAGTTATAGAAATTATGTATTTAATAACTGATTAAATGAACTAGAATTTAAACCTAGATATATGTGATGTTGAAAGAAAGCTTCTCTCTACTACATCAGTATTTTGCATTTTAATACATAGATGTTCCGTATACATGAAATGATTGTAAACGATACATGAAATACCTTTTCTTCCCTAAGATGTATTTAGGAAATTTTATTATTGATCATATGACTAAATGTATTTACATTAAATCAAGTAAATCTGAAAGGCTTATATAAAAGGCATACATAGATTTGACCAACATCCAAAGTATGGTGTACAAACATCCAGGATTTGAAAATCACAGCAATGTATCATATTGCTAGAGAGGATTGCCAGTCTCTGATCCCAAGTCACATGTGGTTGCAGTGGACATTGTAATAGCTGTACTATCACTGAAAACTAGGCAGCATTTGCCCCAGTTCAGTAGCCCATGTAGAAAATCCCTGAACACTTTGTATTTCATCTATGACTACTGAGGACCCCCAAGGTCACCATATCCTCAGCTTCACACTTGGCCTGCTTCCTGCACCTTCACTCCAGTATCCCCATCCTCTTTAACTGCCTTCTCACAGCCTCCTTGATCTCCTTGTTGTGCAAGCTATAGATAAAGGGGTTGAGGAAGGGTGTGAGCACCGAGTAGACCACAGCCAGGGCCCGGTCATAGTCCAGGGAGTAGCTCTTCTTCAGCCGCACATACATGAAGAGGATGCTCCCATAGAAGATGAGGACCACAGTGAGGTGAGAGGCACATGTGGAGAAGGCTTTCTTCTTGCCTGCAGCTGAAGGAATTCTGAGCACTGTGCAGATGATCTGCACATAGGAGCTGAGGATTAACAGAAAGTTGGCCAGGATCTTGCAAGAATTGATAACAAAGTCCACTAGGACGTTGATCGATGTGTCAGTACAAGCCAAGCTCAGAACAGGAGGGAAATCACAAAAGATGTGCTGAATACGATTGGGACCACAAAAAGGGAGGTGGGAGACCAAGGAAATTTCAGCCACTGGCCCAGCCAAGCCTCCCAACCAACAGCCGACAGCAATCTTGACACAGAGTGCTGGGGTCATGCGAGTAGGGTAGTGGAGGGGTTGACAGATGGCTAAGTATCTGTCATAAGCCATAGCTGTGAGAAGATAGCATTCAGTAGCCCCAAGAGAGTGGAAGAAGTAGATTTGCAGGAGGCATCCAGAGAAAGAAATGGTCTTCTTCTCACTGAGCAAGTTCGACAGCATCTTGGGGGTGGTGGCAGCTGTGTAGCCAAGCTCCAGTAAGGAGAGGATGCTGACAAGGAGGTACATGGGTGTATGGAGCCGGAAGTCCAGGCAGACCACCAAGAATATCAGCAGGTTTCCCAGGACGGTAGTGAGGTAGATTAGGAGTAACAAGAGGAAGAGAAAAGCCTGAACACCCTGAAGATGGGGAAAGCCCAAGATGATGAACT